>NC_052501.1:9369485-9397641 GCF_016617805.1 Bactrocera tryoni
AATGTCTAGAGCAAGGTACCTGAGGGAAATAATGGATCATCTCTAGTGCATTGGCAAGACTGCGCTCTAAGCATCTGTGGTTCCCACGGTATGATACACTGGAGGAGGTATCGACAGGGAAGTCGAAAAGTCTGTTAAAATTCGCCTCAAGCGCAGGCGTCCTAAACGATGGCTACTCTTCTTGAACTAAGCAACTGAACTCCATCTGGTATCGCAAAGGACCAAAACTGGTCTATGTGTGGCTAATTGGCCTACTAGATTAACCTAACCTGACCTAACCTTTATCACAACTATGTATGGCTCCATCTATCCAACGGATTTCTTGATATAAGGAACTAAATCGTTTATGAATTATTCGCGTTAATTCTGAACGAAGTAATCAATTAATCTCAGCAAATCTCAGCTCCGAGAAGGTCAATTGATATTATAGAAAGTCGACTAATAACATAGCATTCGAACAAAAGATCAAGCAATCGAGAAACGGTCGAAAATCCACAACTTCTAATTTGTGCAGCAAAAAAATCTTGAATGCAAAGCAGCTGAAGCATTTGCCAAAATGATGTTGGTGTTAATATTTCTAAAGGAAAGTAAAACGAAATTGTCAAAACAGTGAGAAGTTGATTTGGCATTTGTAAAGATCATGTTCGGATGTCCCTCAGTTAGGTTCATAGTTTTGTTTGAAATCTTAAGTTCTGACAGAAATTTAATATTAACTGTTTGTCAAGACTTCTGCGGTACTTCGACTAGTACACAACAAAGCGGCAAGACGGATCACCAGCCCATATAACTGAACTTTAATTAAAAATAAAGACATTGTAGGGACCGAACCTCCTATGAGTAATAAAAATTGTTTAATAGTAAAGAATGCCACCTGATCAAAATTGACACGGGCTAACAAAAAGAAATTAAACTTGCAAGTATTTTTTATAATAATAATTATAATTGTCTTCTAAATAGGTTCCTGAGACAAACAATTTTAAATATACTTGTAAGTCTCTGCTGAATGGCTTTCAGTGCCTTCAGTTTTTTTTTAGGTTTTGGCACTTTTTCGAACGTTTTTCGCTAGATTTTCAAATAGTTTCAACGTAACACTCATAAATCCATATCTCGTCACAAGTAATGATGTATTTGATGAATATACCTGTAGGGTCCGCAGCTTCTCTTTTGCAACCTCTACTCGATTTGGCGTTTGAAAAAGATTTAAGTCTTTTGGAATAAGTGTAATATTGTCCCGATTTATATACGAATCATTAACTAAACTGTGCTCAGTCGATATATAAGAGATGTTGATATCCTCTGCTATCTCTTTCAGAACACAAAAATCTCCGCCGGCGACAACAGTCGGGTTTCACCATTCACACGACAGTCGGGTCTACTTAGCCCGGTACACACCCGGATTGTTTATACGGCCAAGGACGGTCAACTCAATGACGATTTCAAGCAATATTTCTTCGTTGTTATCGCTGTTAACAGGCATGTATGGACGATTCCCGCGAGACACATTTTCGATGATTTCACAACCTTTACTGAATACTTTCTTTATTTGTGGGACTTTATAGCAAAATCAGGCGTTTTCTCTCTGGTTTATTTTGCTATCTTTTTACGCCAATTTGCTTTAATCTCATTTCCATAAAGAATAGAACTATTTCTCCAGCAGTTTTATCAAATTTTTCTTACTCCTTTTGAAAGGCAAACAATATTGATAAAAAGTTAAATTCTCTCATAAAATGCCATTAGTTGTTCTACGTAAACATTTACATTTTGTATAACTATTTATTTGAATTATATGGAACTGCGCTATGAAATAACATCAGCTTCAATGAGGAGCTCATGAAATTGCGGTATTCTTCGGCCAATGACTAAACTTATTCCAGCACAAGTTTTCTACTCTTGTCCAGGCTTTGTTTTGCAATCACTGTAAGAGAAAGTAACTAGACTCGAAAGTGCTGGGTTCTTAGAACATCCTGAATTCCTATAATTTAATTTTTCTGAAAGGAAACGTTGTTTTTCTTAACGAATTTTCAGATATTGTGTTCAAACTTTGAATTGCTAAAAAATTTAAACCGACTCTGAAAAATATGCCGAAACTCTGAGTATAATTCTGAGTAAATAAAAATTTTCAAAGGAAAGATCTAAATATGATCAGTATATGATCTCTTAAGGAAACAGCATAGAGAGGTTTGAGAAAAAGGGAGACGTCCCCAAAAGATTTCGTGATGAAATATGCTTTTATATCAGCTGTAACTTACAGAACCACCTCTAAAAACCGTATTCTACAACTGCACTGTATCAAAATTTTTAATGACGAGCTTTTCCCAATTTTAGTGCTCGAAATACCTAAACACACACAGGAGAACATAAACATCATAGCACAGTAATTTATTTCACTTACACAGCCAAACAATTATATTGTATTTCTAAGTAAATAAATATGTGTGAATGTATTTCGTTAATTAGGAAAACCGGCGAAAACGAGTGCCGAGCTTCAGTGTGTTGGTGGATATGTTTACACGCCGCATAGTTTTGTTTCCGAATTGACTTTTCAGTCATTCGATTTTCCACGAGCTATGCTTTCTCTAGGTATTCTGCCGTGTTTATATTTGAATTATTTCGCGTGAACATGCATGCCACCGCCAGTAGTCGTCAATGTGGCACGGACGCGATCATTTCGTTGCAAACGACTGCCGTTGAGGTGCAGTGCTTAATTCCAATTTTTTCGGGGGTGTGTAAACAAATGAAAATTAGAAAATATTTTGGAAATTATAGAATAGTATTATAATTAAAAATTTTTTAAAATTTTGTAAAACACATATATATATTTACAAATATTTATATAAAAAAGAAAATGAAAATAAATAAAAATAAAGTAATTTTTGAGGGCGAAAGACAATCAACACTGCAGTAATCTAAAAATAAATAAAAAAATGTGGCTGGTGACACTTTTCATTACAGTAATTTACATATTTACAAAACTAAAGCAAAACAAAAAAGGAAAAATACTACGAAGAGCACATCGCGTGCTTCAGTTTTTATATATTTTTTGAGTGATTACCTTTTATTTGAATTTCTTCTTTATGCTATTTTGAACATTTTATGCGAAACAGTGACACATGCGTAGGTGACACATAAAAATGACACTCATAGCACATGAGAACAAGAACAAAAAAATAAAAATTATAAGAATTGTGTAAATAAAAAAATAATCGAAAATGGAAAAGAAAGAAAGAAAAAATATCAACAAAAACAACTAAAAAGTAGAAATGGTTAAAATGCGAAAATAAATTCGAAAACTTAAATAATGAAATTAAAATGAAAAAAATAAAATAAATTATATTCAAACAATTAAAACACAATTAAAAAAATTATAATTAAAAAACTTAATAATATTCAATTAATTATTAACTGAAACCAAAATGAAGCGAACAATTCAAAATAGATTAGAGCAAGTAACTTACAGCTGCATGCATACATACATTCTCTGCCACAAAAATTGCTTAAATGACACCTAACAGACACTTCGGTCATCGAATGAATTCTTTAGAGCGACAGCAACAAAATTTTATGGTTGAACAAACTATTTAATTAGAATTTAAGTGTCTTATTATTTATCTAACCCGGCATTTCTATCTAATTCACAGCTGAATAAAGTGTCAAAGGCAAGATGAAAGTGCCCTTTTCGAAAGCCACACTGTGGAAATATGTGTTCCTAGTGATAAATTGTTTAATAACTGTGAGTATTGAAGCTTTATAAAAAAAACAAGAAAAACGGAAAAAATCTTAACTTCGGCTACACTGAAGCTATAATATTCTGCAGTTGCATTTCTTATACATAGTATAAGAGGGTTTAAAAACGGCGCACTTTGCCTAGCTAGCCTCGAGCGCACAAGCTCTCAAAGACTGTATCTCCGAAGCTATTACTTGGATCAACTTGAAAATTTAGGACAATATTTTAGAGGAGTTGTAGAATTTAATAAGACACTAAAAAAAATATATTTTTTGAAAACCGTAAATCCATGTATCCCCTTAAATATCTTTTACTAAATTTTGATTCGATCTGGAATTCTTAGGAGATTGAACCGTTGTCTTGGGCAATCATCAATAACAAATTAACAAATTTCGTGGAAATACCTTTCCAAATAAAAAGTTTTCCATAGTACCTTTTGATTTGAATCGACCACTTTACATGACAGCTGTATGCTATAGGTGTGCGATATTAGTGGTTCCGACAAATCAGCAGCTTCTTGATGAGAAAAGGACGTGTGCAAACTGTTAGGTCAATAATTCAAAATCTGAGGGACTAGTTCACGCATGTACAGATGAGCAGATGAACGGATGGTTAGGGTTAGACAGACGAATATGACTAAAACAATTCATCTTATCACTCTGAACATTTACATATACATGTATGTATATATGTACTTTATACTTTATAGGGATTCGGACGTAACATTTTGGGTGTTATAATAATGGCAAACTTAAAACAGAGTTTGTTTGGAAAGTAATAGGACTCGAGTCGATTTAAAAAAAAATATTGAACCAATCGTTACTTTCAAACTTTCAAAATAGACTCCTGCTGCTTGGATCCCCTCTGTCGTTTTAAAATGCTTGCCTTTCAACTTTTGATCTCGGGATCATACTCAAAGATCCATGAATCGTCACCCGTAATTACGTTATTCAAAAATTGGGGTTCACTTTCATACATATTCAAATTTTCTTAAACACTTCCACTTGCCGCAATTTCTGGTCGTCAGTAAGCACTTTTGGAATGCGCATGTTCAATGTCATGAACCACAGCTTTTGATAAATTTAACATCTGGGCAATTAAACGAATACTTAATCAACGGTCTGAGTTCCAAAACTTTGCGCACACGAGTCACGTTGTAGGTGTTTGTCGAAGTCCCATGTCTCCCAGCACGGTCTTCATCAACGACCTCTTTCCGGGCCTCCAAAAAGGCCTGGTGCCACCAGCTGCACAGCACTTCTTGCTAAATCAACATCCGGATAAGCCTGCTTGATCATATCAAACGTCTCTGTCGCATATTTACCGAGTTTCACACAGAATTTAATCGCGTACCTCTGATCTCATAAATGATTCCCACTTTTTCTCATTTTCTACTGGACCGATTTAGGGCGTCTTCTTTTTAGACTTGCCTACAAGGTGCATTCCAAAGTAAACAGGTAAACTTTGTGAATCTAGCGCCCCCTGGTAGCGCCATCTATATTTGTATAATGAAAAAAGTATATTGTTTCAATTACTCATAATGCCTTTTACGTATTTTCGAAACAATTATTTTCTTATTCTATATTCACAATATTCGGATCTGCGTAAGCACATTTAATCTTCCAAAGGTAGATCATTCAACCTCATAAAAATGTCACGCGTTCAGACATTTATTAGAACGAGGTGGAGCCCCAAATACGACGATAAACAAAAACGAGAATATAAAAAAGTTGGAATCGCTTGAAAAATCGAAATAAATATGTACTGCAAAAGTTTGTGTAGCGTACACTACGCGATCGTATTTCAAATTATTTTCTTATTGCAGCTGCTTGCGTAGAATATTTACAGATACATATATATATGTGTAGTATATGAATATATTTCTAGACCTGTGTAAACAAAGATACATACATACACAACTGTATTTCGTTAGTTGTGAATTAAATTAACACAAATATCTGATTTTGGTATTGAGTGTCTAACTAAAAACTTGTTGGTTGTTTTGATAAAAGTAAGCAATCGTTTAACTGATTAGTAATAATGGTTTCCAGACTGGCTTGGCGCTAATTTCAGGTATATTTCGGCAGGTTAGTCGCTTTAAAGTTGAAACTTTCTCAAAATTATCAGAGGTCACTTTCACGTTGTTAAATCTGAGAATGATAGAGCCAAGATTGTCCGAATTGTCAAAATTTCAAATTAATTGTAAGAAGCATTGTCCTTCCTACGTTGATGACGTCACGAACCAGTATATATTTCTGTCAAGTGCACCCCAAAAAAGGCAATGGGATAGACTTTCGTAATCTGTACTTCAATCATACTTAGTAAAACTTTTATGATCTTTATAAGGGGAGAGAGGGGGGATATATACCGAAGTCAGCCATTCTGGGTACCAAACCACAATAATTATGAATTATTCCAAGCTCAATTCACATATCTCTCTTATTGTTGGGGTAAAGTTAAAGAAACGATTAAACTTCGTTTATTCATTGATCGGGGACAGGTGTCGCTAAGAACTTGGCTCACTAATTTTCTAACGCTTTTTACTCCATATAAATCACTTACATTATATTTTTCGAAGAAGTTTTAGAGAAGCAGAAAATTACAAAATTTATTTAATATCAGGCCTTCGACGTGTTACTCATCTCTTGCGGCGTCGTTTCGCTAGGCGGTGCCGGCTCTTTAGCCGGTGCCTATACTGCAGCCTCTATTGGTTTTCTAGCAATGTTCATCGCCTTTATGGGCGCCATGGCGTCGGTGCGACAATCATTGATGCTGTCTTGGGCGGTGAGTGAGTGGTCAGGCAGAGACCACTAAGTGATTTAATTTATTAAAAGATTTCCAATAATATTTAAACAAAAATTTTTGTTAATTTCGCAGTACATAGTCATGACAGTGCTGTGCATAGTTTTGGAAACGATTTGTATGATCGCATTTGGTATACTCAAGGATGACTTCTATTTAATGGCAGTCAAGCGTGTGCAAGGCATTTGGGATGAGCGTCCAGAGACCCAAGAGGAAATGGATGAAATTCAAGAACAGGTGACGGCGTCAAATACTCTTGTAATAACGTCTTTAAGATTCTTTAAATCGATTTTATTTCTTTATAGCACCATTGCTGCGGTCGCGACAGTCCACAAGATTATTTGCCCGACAAACAGCATACTCTGCCTGCGAGTTGTTGTCGCTGGGGCGATTGCACGGATGATAAGAATATTTTCGCCAGAGGCTGTGTTGATGCGGCGACGAGTTTTTTCAACCAACAAAGTGACAATCTTGTTTTGATCATTGTTGGTCTGATAGCTGTTCAGGTAAAGTGCGAATTGTCTAAGTACATAACTTCATAAAACTTGTTTAGACAATTTGAAATATTTTCTGGTAAAAATTTGTGTACAAACAAAAACTTGCAGTTAGAACAAGTTTTTTTAATTATCTCAAAATATGAAATAAAATGAAAGAGCCAGTAGCTTAAGCAAATTCTAAATCATATTCTATTTTTAAACAAAATTTTAAATTAATATTTTTTGTTTTTTTAGGTTTTTGGGGTGATTGCTGCCTATTACTTTACTCGTAGCATGGTTAATCTGAAGCAGAAACGTGAACAAATCATCATAAATGAGTAAAACTGAATTATGTTTGGCTACAATATGAGACATAAAGTGGAGAAAGTTGTGGATAAAAATATTCCTTTTTATAATAATATGCAAATCTAAACTGAACAACTTTTTAAGGAATTAAGTATTTAAATTGAAAAAATATATTTAAAAAAGTCAAATTGTTACAGAAAAAAATAAAATAATATATTTTTTTATTTAAAATTGATGATGCGAAAAGTGAAAAGTTTTTTTGCAGTGCGACACTGTATACCCTCTCATTGAAACCAGTAGCCTTTGAGCTCTTTTTTACGGATAGGTTTAAGAAATTTAGTCAACATCCACTAATGCATTGGCTGCCAAGCAATTTTGACACAATTCTTCACCGGATGCCAGGCGCGGTTTTGACAAATCCATAACTATCCTCATAGTTTCGATCATAAAACCTGCAAAAATCCTCATTTTTCTTCTTTATTGGCTTTGACACTGCTTACGCGGTTATAGCCAAGTTACAACAGCACGCCAGTTGTTCTTCGTATTCGCTGTTTGGCGCAAATTTTAGATTCTAAGTGTAGCAAGGTAATTCTCCACGTGGCGGGCTCGCGCCGAATACTTTCAGAGCTGGAGTGTTTTCGTCCATTCGGACGGCATGAATTAGCCAGCGTAGCCGCTGTCGTTTAATTCGCTGAACTATGTCAATGTCGTCGTATATCTCATACAGTTCATCGTTCCATTGAATGCGATATTCGCCGTGGCCAATGCGCAAAGGACCATAAATCTTCCGCAGAACCTACATATGTCTCGAAAACTCGTAACGTCAACTTTTCAGATGTTGTCATCTTCCATGACTTTACACCATATGGCAGGACAGGGATGATGAGTGACTTGTAGAATTTGGTCTTTGCTCGTCGAGAGAGGACTTTACTACTCAATTGTCTACTCAGTCCCAAGTAGCACCTGTTGGTAAGAGTTATTCTGCTTCGGATTTCGAGGTTGACATTGTGGTTGCTGTTAATACTGGTTCCAAGATAGACGAAATTATCTACGATTTCGAATGTATAACTGCCAACAGTGACGAGGAAGCCAAGTCGTGAACGCGACGACTGTTTGTTTAAATACAGGCGATATTTTGTCTTGCCCTCGTTTACTACCAGACTCATTTGCTTTGCTTCGTTATCCAGTCTGGAGAAAGCAGAACTAACGGCGCGGATGTTGATTATTAAAATTGAAGAATTCTTACGATTGAGGGTCGCTTTGTCTAAAAAATCGTTTGCTATCGAGCTGCTCGAATATGTCCTTTCCGTTACTTATGAAGCTATTGGTATTGCTCAACCTCATTTTACACAGCCTTATTTGTTTTGCGGGTATACCAAATTCAGATATCGTGGCATAAATACAGCGTCCTGATAAAAGCAGCTTTGAAATCGACGAAGAGGTGGTGTGTGTTGTTACTCTTTTCACGAATCTTTTCCAAGATTTAGCGCTTATGCCTTATATGCGATGTTGAGAAGGCTTATCCCACGGTAGTTGGTGCAGATTGAGGGGTTTTATTTTTTTGTGTATTGGGCAGAGCACACTTAAAAACCACTCGTCGGGTATGCTTTCGTCCGACCATATTCTACAAAGACGCTTATTCATCATGAAATAATTGCTATTCGAATTTCTTCATGGTCGGGCAATGGAACGTCCGCTTCATTGTCATCGATTGGGGAATCAGGTTCACCCGAAGTGTTCCCTCCATAATTTCAGTATGCTCTAAGCATCAGTCACTAGTTCACCTCTGTTGGTTCTACAGTAGTTTGATCCGGTCTTGAAACCTTCTGTTAGTCACCACATCTTTTCGTAGAATTTTCGAGCTTACCCCTGTCGGTCAGCTTATCAAGCTTTTCTCTTTTTTGTTTTCAAATGCGTCTCGCTTTCTTCTTCAAGTCTTGGTATCTTGACTAGTTCATAAAAACATTAAATTTTTCAAGCGAATGGCACCATTGCAATCTTATCAGTTATTTCATTCACGGAACGCCTTTGTGGCCTGGAAGCAAGTACATATGCAGCAACTTTCCGGTAGCCACTATATGTACTGCCTCCTTGTTTCTAAGGACATCCTCTGACACGATGCGATGTGAGATTATTGCTTTAATCGCCGCTTGGTTCTCAACGTATACATTGATATTATTATGTGCGAGGTTAGCTATCTCAGCTACTTTTCTGACTACAGAGACTTCTGCGTGGAAGAAACTGCAGTATTCCGGCAGCTTGAAGGATCATCTGAGATCTAGTTGCGTGCAATAGATCCCAATGCTCCCTTTTCGTCTGTAAGTTATTAATTCCGCTGGTGGATCGCGTGCCCTTGTTACATTCACGCTCTTTTAGCGTTGAAACCCTGTGTGGTCTATCCTTCGAAATTTCACCCTAACAAAAAATCAAATTCCATAGGTTTAAGAAACCAAGGCTATAAGCAAAAGCTAGTCCATACAACTCTTTCTGGATTTTTGTCTTTCGACGCTTTATTCAGTTTTCAGCATTCTCGAAAGCGAAAAAGTCACCTTAAAGATTTGAAAAGCTTAATGTGGCGTTAGAGCTTTTACTGTTTAATTAGACAAAGTCTTGAAAATGCATTAATAACTCCAAACATATGTACATATGTGTACTCCCACATAGAACTTTTGCAAACGCAGAGCTTTTCATTCATCTTCTTATCGCAACTTAAAAAAACAGCATGTTGCTCAACAATGTTGCCAGCAACATTTACACTTCGTGCACACACAAGCTGGCCACAGCGCGACCGTTGTTGCGGCACGAACGATTGATTACGAAAAGCGCACAACGAGAGCGATCAAGCGCGGCGTCGGCGATGTACAAATCCCAACGAAGACACACACCCACACATACGCACACAGGCAGCCGGTAGCCGACACGCAGCTAGCGCGCAAAATACGATTACAGGTTTGAAAAATTCGATTTTTTGGCATTTCGAAAATTGACTGCGATCGAGACGGTTGGCCACTGGGCTTGTGCTTGTGCTTCGTGTTTATTGTTGTGCAACTGGTTTGCTAATAAAATTGTGAATTTTTAATATTTGGCTTTTGCGTTGTTCAATTTCGGTGCGAGTTCTGCTTAAACGTTTTCTACGACTTTCTTCAGTGCTGTACGTATTCTTTTTGTTTGGTGTTGTTGTTTTATTGCGTTATTTGCATACGCAACGAGTTTAAATTATAACGGTTACTGCAAATAACTGCACCAACGAATTGGTGAAAGCAGTTGCATCACTAAAATATTGAATTAAAATTTTGTTTTTTTTTTGTTTTTTGATTTTCGCGTTTAGATAAGTGAATAGAGCAAAGAGATTCTTCAAAATGGGCTGCACATCCGGCGTAATGAAATGCCTGCTGAATATAATGAACGTGCTGATGGCGGTAAGTTCGATATGCAATGATTGCAAATACTATGCAGCAACAACAACTATAACAAAGTGATTTTTTGGTTGTTGAAATTTTTTTGGAAACGAGACAAGCTATTCGCTTTTACTAGAAACAACAACAAAAATAAATTGTCGATTGACATGAAAAGTCCGTTGCATGCTGTTTTTGTTGTTATAGGTACACATTTTGCTGTTCACCGAACAATTGCTTGCACAAATAAATGGCGATGAATAATACTTGCATGCACACACACACACATGTGTGTCACTTGGCAAGCAAAAAGATTGAAATAAAATAAAATAAAATAAAACAAAAATAGAAATGAAATAAAATAAAAAATGTAAAAGTAAAAATGCATAAATTTATTTGTGAGCATAAAAAAAATAAAAAAGGATTAAAAATACAAAAACAGCAAGAAAAATATAAAAAACACAGAAACACTAAAAGGAAACAAGAGAAGATAAAAAAATGCAAGAGACAAGCAAAAACGTTAAAGTTGGGTGCAACCAAGCTTTTATACCCTTCATAGGTGCTTTTTTTATAGCTTAAAAGGCTTTTACCCTGATATTGATTGGAAAGTTTGTATGCCAGCTATATGCTACATTGATCTGATCTGAATAATATCTTCGGATATTGTAGCGTTGCTTTGGAAAATAGTCTAAGCCTGGTTTTGTAACGATATCTTGTCATATAAAAGAGTTTTTCATATAAAGACTTAGTTTTGGTCGAAGAGTTTATATGACAGCTATAAGTAATTGTGATCCGATCTGTATAATTTCTTCAGAGAATATTTTGTTGTCATTAAAAATAATCCAAGCTGAATTTCATAGCGATATCTCATCAAATAAAGAAGTTTTCGTACAAGGAGTCCATTATGATCGCTCAGTTTGTGTGGCAGCTATGAGTAATTGTGGTTCGATCTGAACAATTTCTTTGGAGAATATGCCTTTGTTTTTAAGAAAAATCCATGCAAAATTTCCTGACGATATCTCAACAAATAAAAAAGTTTTCCATATAAGGACTCCATTTGATACATCAGTTTGTATCGCGGCTATAAGTAACTGTGGTCCGATCTGAACAATTTCTATAGATAATATGCCAGTGTCTTTGACAATAATTTATTCCAAAATTCGTGGCGAAATCTCAACAAAAAAACAAGTTTTTCATACAAGAACTTCATTACGATTACTCAGTTTGTATGGCAGCACTATGCAATAGTCGTCCGATATCGGCGGTTCCAACAAATGAGCAGCTTCTTGCAAAATTTCAGATCTATATCTCAAAACAGATAGACTCGCTCGCGTATACACAAGCTGTCTGACATGATTAAATCAACTTAACTCGTAACGTCGGCCTCCCACGATTCCTTCTGGGTGTAACAAATTTCGTTGCAAATTCAATATACCCAGTGCAAGGTATAGTAAAAATATAAAAACAAAAAAAAATAAATAAAAACAAAAAACGAAAGAAAAATAAAAACACAACAGCAAAAAATATGCAAAAGCGGAGAAAAAACTTAGAAAACCAACAAAAGTCACAGAAAATCTTTAAAATAAAAATAAATTTTTTTTCTTGCAATAAAAAAGTCTTTAAGCATCTAATAAAACAATGAAGAAATCGTTGTCATCTGCCGCTGAGAATGCAGTCACCTTTTTTTACGTTTTGTGTAAAGTAATATTTTCAAAATGATATCATCGATCGGCCGCTAAAATGTTAATTTCTCGATTCAAAGCAGCTGCGTCAATAAGCGTTTTTCTTGCCTTCGGCGTTTTTGTTGTTTTCTTGTTTCAGTGAACTCACATGCCGCATGCCTAATAAAATACAGTTTGCACGTAAATTTTCATATGTGCGTGTGTGTATATGCACAGTTAATACAAATATGGCGAGTATTTATGTCCGAGCATATAAACACCTAAACACTATTGGTGAATAAGTCACGTCAATGGCTTGTATTGCCTACCGTTTGAGCTTGCGCTTAGCACCAGCTTAACTGCGAGTTCACTTTGGCTAAGCGTGTGATATTGTTTGTTGTTGTGGCGATATTTTGGTGCGACAATTCTCGATGCGCACAAAGCCACTCGTTCATATATACGTACATACGTACATACATACAAGTAAACATTATTAAATGGCGAATGTGTGCGTAAGGCAAATATGTAAACATGCCAACATGTTGGCATGTATGTACGTATGTATGTGTGTTTGTGTGCGCACAGGTATTTACTTGTTTAAAACTCGAAATTTATGTGTGCCACCAAGCCGCCTCGCCCGCCGGTACCGTAAACAGCGCTGAATGAAACGCGTAGCGTTGCCAAGTCACGTAAAATTTGTAGTGTGGCACTACACACATATACATATGTACATACATATGTATGTGTTCAATTGTTGTTTCTTATTTTGTTGCGGGGAATCCACATTGCATTCAGATTGTTTATGGTTTTTGTTGCTTAATTCTATACATTGCAGGGTGGTTTGAAAGCTGAGCGCAATTATAATATTTTATTGCATTTTTTATTGTAATTTTCTAAATGAAATAAATAATATTTGTAATTGCTTTATTTGTTAATTTAGTGTTGAATATTTTCATTATTTCTTATACAAAAAATTGTTTTTTCATTATTATTATTGCAGTTAAACTGCTTTATGTATAGTTATAAATTCTATTAACAGCAACGAAACTACGCTCGCTGATATACATATATCTACCATAAACATAGTGAAAACTTAACCGTTTAAACTCTTTTGTTTTGGCTTATTACATTTAATAGTCGGCTGGTTTGAACCAATAAAAAATTACAGTGTTGCCACCTATTTTGAATTTAAAATTTTGGTACGTAGATAAGTTAAATAAGCACTATGAAGAACTTAAATAAAGCTTTGTGAGAAAATTTTTTGCAATAGGGTTGCCACCTGTTGAAAATTTAATTCATAAAAATTTTTAAATAATAAATAAAATAAAAAAATTGCTTTGTTTTCACCAATTTTGAATTTTAAATTTTGAAATGCTTGTAGATAAATTAAATAAACACTATGTAGTGTTGGGAGATTTAAGAAAGCTTTGTGAGGAAATTTTTTGTATTGGGATTGCCACCTGTTGAAAATTTTAATTCACAAAAATTTGTACGTATAATGAACCACTTAATAGTCGGAAGGTTTGAAAGAACCAAGTAAGTTTTTACAGTGTTGCCACCTATTAAAAAAATAAATTAAATTAAATTAAATATTTGTATGAGTAAAAGAAACTATCATGAAATGAATATCAAGCTACAGCAATTTACTTTTTAAAACAAGTTTGCGTTGAAACTAATTTTGGTAAGGGTTGCCACAGTTAAAATTTTGTATTGAATTTAAAAGATAAGGTAAATGAAATTTTCCAATTTGGACAACAAACCAAAAATATTGTATGAAAATTTATTTATGTCGGAAGACATCGTTTTGAATAGAGTTACCCCATGTTTCAAACATATTTTCATAAAGTCAAAAAATGAAATATTCTAATATAATTTTTTTCTTAATGAAGTTAAAGCTTGTCTCACAACAACTAGAAAAGTTTGCAAAATTTTTAATTTTGTTTTTTATTTCATACTTTTATACAAAAAATAATATTTTAATAAATTAACATAAAAGAAAATTATATAAATAATAATTGTAATAAATAATATTCAGTAAAATGGCTTCAATTTAATTTAGTTAAATTATTATTTTTTTTTTTACTAATTGTACTTCATTTCAAAATTGTTTTTCTTAATTTTTTATAATTAATTTATTATAAATTAATTAAATTTTTATTTAATTTTATTTTTATTGACACTAAAGAGATCAAATTTTGCATTTTAATTTTATTTCTCAATATCAAACCAGTTTTTGTACCACCCTTTACATGTGCATTCAATTATTTTACACAATTAGTTAGCCGCTGCGAATTATTTCAGCAAAAGCTCAATGCCATTGCTAAGCAATTCATGCCAAATTAGATCATTCAATTGTACATTACACTCATATACAGCATACACATACACATATGTATACACATTAAATACACATGTACACTTATATAACTAAATGATTTTTCAATAAATTTTTCTTATTTTTCCTACGCCCCAACTCTCTTCTCGCAGATCTTCGGCTTGCTGTTGATCGCTTTGGGCGCACTGAGCTTCAACACCGCACCCAAAGTCTACGTCTATTATCTATTTATCGTGGGTGGCATTAATTTCATTGCTGCAATGTTGGGTTGCTGCGGCATTTGCCAGGAGGATGTTTGTCTCACGACCACGGTGCGTATGAGTAACCTGAACACAGCGTTAATGGCGAATTGCCCACACACGCGCACTTTTATAACCAATTTATGGCGTTTTAATTGCAAATTTTATTGATTTTTATTTAAATTGTTGTTGTTTTTGTTTATTTTTGTCACCCTTTTTAGTATGCCATTGTCATTGCGCTCTCTTTGGCCTCCCAAATTGTTGGCAAAATCTACGCTTCCGATTCGACGGCAATCAAGCAATTCGCCACCAAGGATGTGGAAAAGACGTGGTTGGAGGAGATCAAAATGCCAGGAGCTATGAATAATACACAACAAACGGTGAGTATGCGCGGGAAATATTAATTATAATATTAAAAATTTGTTGGAAGGAAAAACACCAAGTACAACTCATGTATGACTCTACTAGTATAATAAATATTATTTCAAAATTCCAATAAGTTTGGACAAGTATGGAATTCTATGAACTCTATCAAAATTTTGCAATTTTTTTTAATATATAATAATATTTTATTTAGTAAAAGTTGAAATTTTCACTTAAGTATTAATTATTAAAAACAGAATAGAAATTCTTAAACCAAAAATTACTAAATAAATTTTTGTTTCACCACAAAAACTGATAAGACAATGATAAAAAAAGAACAAAAACAAATTTAAAATTCCTATTGGTTGTCCAAAACGCTGATAACATAGTGTAAACAAAAAATTAAAGCCATTCTCACAACGAATTATGGTATCTGGAGACTTGAAAAATTTTCTGTTATAAAAGTTTTGAGAAGATAAGACAGAGTTTTTGTGGACAATTAATACAAGCCTGTGATATTTCTAGGGTTTTAAAAGGAACCGCGCTGCATAGTGGATTTTTCGTAAGTTGCCTATTATATTTCGCGATTTGGCAACACTAGTGTTGTAATCTAGCAACTCACAACTTTATCATAAAGCTTGCAAGTTTTGATGGTATATAGTACATACCCAGAACGTTTTGACGTAAGAGCGCTATTTATGTTCTTTACAGTAACTTAAAATATTCGCCTTGGTAAAAAATTGAATTAAATTGCGATGAGCTTAATTCAATTTTTTTGCGATGAAGCTCCATGAAGGACCAGTGTTTATCGATGGTATGCTGAATTCAATCGAGTTCGTAGATCACTCCAAGACGAATTTCATGAATGTCGTCCAAAATTGTTGTTGTTGTTGCGTTCCGGAAATTATTGATGCGCAAATTAAGATTGCCAGATCAGCATGTGACCTATCGTCAGATTGAGACAATTATAGTCATTAGTGAGCCTAGCATACATTTAACGTTGCATGAATCCGTCAGATCCTATACAATTTGTCGATCGCTCAAAAAAGGCTTCCGCCCATTGGTCAAAAGAAAAGAGAAATGTTATAAAAATATGATAACGGTGTTACGAAATATGTCTATGACAACGTGACAGGTGATGAATCATAGATTTATGCGTGCGCCGAAAGTAAAGAGCAGACGACTGTGTGGGTGTTTCAAGATGAGCCGAATCGAACAAAATCTGTTCACGTACAAGAAGCACTTCCAATGCAATCACACCACTAGAACAATGCAGAATAGAAAATGATGTATAGTACAAAACCATTTATATCCTAGTAGTTTCTCAAGAAATCAAGAAAACTAATCGCCGAAGACGGATCACACTTCACCACGACAATGCGAGCTGTTACAGATCAACTGAAACATTTGCATTTTTGAGCACTTAAAACATTAGTGTGATAAGCTATAATCCGTATAGTCCTGACTTGGTACCAAATGACTTCTTTTTACTCCAGTTTGTAAAAAATAAATTCACAAGTCAACGTTTTTTGAAACTTAAAGAGGCGGTTGATACGTTTTGAACATAGGTTTTGGAGATACCTCAATCAGCGTGACAAAAGTGCTTCGAAAATTGGTTCAAAAGCATGCAAAAGTGTATAGATCTTAATGGAGAATATTTTAAAAATAATAATAATTATTTTTGATAATTAAAGTTGTTTCTGTCCTCGAATCCCGAAATATAAAAGGCAATCTACATATGCTACTAATGAAGCCTACATTTGAAGCAAAACATTTTTTTTTTGCTGGTTTTGGCTTGAAAGTCGAAGAATGTCTTTGATAGCCAAGAAAGTTTTAAGATGATGAACTGGCAGCAACGATGAAGCCTAATATCCACGACGCGAAGGTAATGCTCTATATTTGATGGCATTGGAAGCGCGTGCTGAATTCTGAGCTTCTAAAACCGAATTAAACCATTAATGGAAAACCCTATTGATGAAAATACATCAAGATGAAGCGATAGATTGCCGAAACATGCCAGTGACTTGCAACTAGATACAAGGCAATAATTTTCCACGATGGCATTGCTCGGCCTCATGTTGCAAGACCGGTTAAAAACTATTTGTCAGACCTCGGCTGTGACTTTTTGCTTCAAACATCTTTTAGCCAAGCTTAGCCAGCCAAGACCTTGCTCCTTTTGAATATTATTTTTTCTAATCGATTCAGAACGCACTCACTGTACATACATACATATCAGAACAAGATATAGAAAATTGGCTTGATTCATGCTCGGTCGCTACAGTTCTTTTGGGATGGAATTAATAAATTATCAGAGAAATTGGAAAATCTTGTGGTTTCCGTTTTAGGGTACTTTGAATACAACTTAACGTGCGAAATTAAAAAAAACCACACGAATATATTTATGGACCTTCTACATGAATCATATTTCATAACAACAGGCATCTGTCTTGATGCTTGTGTTTTTTCTATATTGTAGAGTGCTGATATTACAGGCAGGCAGAGTAAATTATATTTTAAGCAGTTGTCACAAGCAAAGCAATGACAAAATATATGTACATGCACACATATACATATACTATGACTCATTGCTTGATAAAAATTATTTTGTTTAAGTGATAAGAGGGTGTAATTTTAAATATTTTGTTTTAAAAGAACAAAGCAACAGCTCAGCGGCCATATATCGCTTATATGTATATATGTATGACCTTCAAGCTTTCGATCACACACATATATACATATATAAGCTATGAATAAAATTCCATTAATGAAATAATTACTTTGAAGAACAACAACAATTACATAAGCGATTATCTTCTTTACAGTATCACTGCTGCGGCAAAGTCGGCCCCAACGATTACTACTCTATTGGACGTGCCGCTTACCCCGCCAGTTGCTATCCCAAAATGATCGTAAATCAAACTGCGCTGTGGGATGTCGGTTGTGTGCAGGCGGCCGAAGATGAATTCCTCAGCATTTTCAATTACTCGTCGAGCGGTGAATGGGGAAATCTGATAGTCACGGTAATTAACACACATGCACACAAACACATATACAAATATGACTTGCGAGCATACATACATACATAAGCAATTATAACAATACCGGTACATGTGTAATAGTTATTATTATACCTGTAGATATGTATGTAAGCTGGCGGCTCATTTACACCTTGTGGGACCTGATCATATTTTTTTAGAATCTTTTTTCGCTTTACACTTACACATGCATATATAAGATATTTATTAACAACTCTTTTTTCTTCATATCTATTTGCATTTGATCATCGTGTGTAGGGTGTGATGCTGCTGTTCGCTATTTATCTGGTCATACGCTTCCGCAGCAAGCAGCGTCGGTACGATTACTAAGCGTCTGGGCGTGTGTGTAACATACAATTTCTATGTTTACTAAAATCTAATTGAAGCAGAAATATATTTTGGCACCCAAGATTTGCGCTACACATTGGCGATGTGTGTGTTATTACAAAAACAAAAGAAACAACTGAGCTTTAAATCTCATAATTTTGTATAATTTTTATATTTGTTGTATTTGTAGAAGGCATTTAGAATTTTTTTTTCGCCTATTGCAATGTATTTATTTTCTCATAACTGTATATCAATGTACGAGTGTATGTGTACTTTTTCATTGTAAAAATTGTAATAAATAAAAAAAAATAAATCTGTTGTTGAATACTAAACTTAAAATAACGGGTTTTCTTTGAAAGCGAATACATTTAGGTATGTAAGTACAGTTGTGCGCAAAAAATTGGAATTCATTTTTAAAACTCGTCAATATTTTGAAGTAGTAAAGTATTTTGCAAAAATTTTTACTTTCAAAATTTTGTCATATCCACTAATCTTTAATATTGGGTAGTCGAAAAAGTCTTTTCGTATTTCGTATCAAACTTCAACTTATTTTTTTATATTTATACTAATAAATAAATAAACAAATATGTGCCATTTTGGTCGACCAGTTTTTCCAAAACGGAAGCGAACGAACCATTGTTGTGCTACACGAACTGATACAGCATCGTCTCCGTAAACTTCACAAATTTTATTGGTGATTTGCGTGGCATTCTTCCCTTTTTTATAAAAAAAAATGTTATTGGTTAAATAAAGCTTAAAATCTCACCGTTCCAACACTATATGGTATGACACAATGTGATTGGTAGCGCTGGAGATATACGACTGCAACGACGTTTATTGACAAAACACGAAAAGACTTTTTCGACTACGTAATATTATTGAAATTGGAAGTATTACAAATATATAATCGTTCTTGATTAAAAATGCATTCAAGCTTAGCTGAACGCCGACATTTTAACGTCTGATCAAACTTGACCCGGACAGGTCCACTTAAGCCCTGAGCAGAAAAGCCAAACAGATAATGTTTTCCTAGTTTGTAAACAACATTTTTTATGTTTGTGTGAAGTTTGATCCCCATACGTCAATTAGTGTGTATTTTGACTTGTATAAGATGCGAAAGGTTTGCTTGGCAATTTTTACCTCGAAAAAAAATCAACAACGAGTTTGTTTGAAATTTTGTGTTTCCAATAAAATCACGCCGGCGGAATCGTTGAAAATGTTGCGGGACTGTTTTGAGAAGGTTATTTTATCACTAATGCAAAAATTTTAGCGGCTCAAAGCATTCTTGAAGTTTTCGAAAACTAACCTCTTACGAGTTGTCCAACGACCTCTTTTAATGACGATAAAATCGAAAAAAATTAAAGAAACAGTGCTTAAAACTATTCGTCTTGGCATCAGATATACATACATATCTTTCTGATGGGGATCTCATTATCTCTTATGGATCGACTCAACACATTTTGGTTAATGTTTCGGGTATACTAGTTTCGAGTTTAAAAACATGACGTCGGAACTATCCAATTATCTAGCGTATGCCAGTTAAAAAATTAGTCCAAACCGAAACACTGACGTTAAAGTCATTAGAGTTGATGCTCAAATTGTATTTTATAAACTTTAATAGCTAACAATACACTGCAAAAATAAACTCAAAATTTTTAATAAAGGAAATATCGTTAAGCCATTATCTAGCAGTATTGATATCTTGCATACAATTGTTTGAAAAACAAGAAAAAATTTTAACTTTTCTTGCATCCTTTTATTAACAATTACAAAAAAATCCGCAAAAGCAATTGAATCCGATTGTTGTGTTTGTATGGCTGCCATATGCTATAATGATTCGACAGCGGCGGTTCCGACAAATGGGCAGCCTATTGGGGAGAAAGAGACTTGCGCAAAATTTCAGAACTTCAATCTAAAAACTGAGATACTAGTTCGTGTATATACAGTCAGACGGATATGAATAAATCGAATCAGCTCGTCATGATCATCATTTAAATTTTATATGATCTCCAACGTTTCCTTCAGGGTGTTACAAACTTCGTGGCAAACTTAATAAGTTCAGGATATAAATATGTACGTAGTTTCATTTAATTATTCGTAAGAATGTTGCCTGTTTTCAAAAAAGTAATGTGAGTTTATTCACGAAAGATACATACAGTTTATAAGTGTTTCCGAGCTAAGAGAGACCTTTCAACTCTATCTTAATATGAATTAATGCCATTTAAATGAACTAGAATTCTCAGAGAACACGATATATAGAAATTTACGTCTAGCACTCTATTTGTCATACTATCTACGAGTAATAAAAAGGAAAGAAGCAATCGTGAACGAGACATCTTAAAAACTGACATGTACGGATTCTAGAATCACCAAACAGATATTTGAAACAAGAAAAAAACACTCTTCAAAACTCCATATCTTCAATGCTGTTTCGAAAAATTTCTTTAAGGTAGTAGTCTGGTAACTTATGCCTATTTTCATGACTTCTTTGACGGGTGGTTTTCTTATAGGAAAATAAAAATGAATTATCTGGAATATTTAGAGTGTTTTTATTTCCATATTGAAAATATAAAAAAATTTATTTGAAAAAATGTAATAATTTATTACAATTATTATTGTCACTCGAAGTTGGAGCCTCAAAAAAAATGCATGTGAGTGGTGCGGGTGATTTTGGCTCTTGATCCGCAAATCAAATATTCTTGATTATTCTTAATACATAGACATGTCATTCTGGTCGGAACTACTGAAGTTAAATTTCAAGGGTAAATAACAAAATGGCGGACTTTGAAAAAAAGTCTTTTTATTTTAGCAAAGAAAGGGTTGTAAAATAAAAAGTTAGGGGTGAAAAAATAGTTAGTACCGACGAGAACTATAAATGTGTAGAACAGGCTGTTAAAATTTGAAAGCAATCGGTTCAGTAGAAAAAAAGTTAGGACCCAGGCCGACCAGAAAAATAATGTTTTGAAAAAAATGCGTTTAAAGTTTAACAACTCCGAGAGAGATGACTCCGAGGCGCTCTAGGAAACTCGTTATAACTCCTGAAATATTTCGAATTTCTGTCTGAAATTTTCGAAGTACATTTTCAAGATATTGTACTTTCAATTTAAGTAAAAAAAAATTTCGATTTTTTGAACCCAAGTTACCAGACTACTACCTCAAAAAATTATAAAACAATAATAACGATAAAATATTGCTAAAATTACTTATTGAGCGCTATTGGAAGGAAATAATTGTATACTATCATATGTGCACTATTCCTATTCTTAGAATTCGTGTATACTATAGAAGTTTATACATATGTGCATACGAGTATAAATCTTAAACGGTTAATATAAGTAAGTTGCTTGCACGATATATGGCAAATTTTAAAACATAAACTCAATTACATATGTAACTTCTGCTAGGAGTAAGCCTAAAGTTTAATCCAATAAATATTTCATAAGTAAGTCGTGTTTTTTTGCTACCTAACTGCCCAAGAACCTTGCAACTCGATTACATTTCTTTTAAAATTCCCCAATTTTCTTAAGCAGCACCCAAAGGTAATATTGAAAAGTTTAGGAGGGGAATCCAAACTTTTCTCTTGCTTTGATTTTATTTTATCTGTGCATGATTGGATTACGTGTGATTCCAAGAATCCTTCAAGGTTTATACAAAATAGGTTTTTGTACTTTACGCGGTTTTAAAACAAGTTGTGTAAAGTGCAAAAAATACACCTATGGTACACCTATGTGCAAATTAATAACAGCATTTGCCAAACTTGGGTGTCTATAAAACACTTTTAGGAAACGGAAGGTAAATATTTCAAGCTTCGAATGAGTAATTGTTTATGCAATATTTGTCTACACAATACGTGCTATTTAAGAATAAACTCACATTATATAATTCTTAATGTTAGAAAATAATACTATACAATTTTGTTTTTTGTTTGTTTTTGCTACACCTACACTAATACTCGTATTACGCCAACAATTCACTAGCTTCTACTTGTATAAAAATTCAAGGTATTCGAATCATTTCGATATTTTTTTTTGTATTTTATAAAAATACTGCGACATCGCTTCAGCGATGACACATTTCGCCAGTCCACGTCATAATTCCAGAACATGTATTTGACATAATTTCTTTGTTGTTGCTATTATTATTATTCTAATATGAGAGTAAATATACGTCATAGTTAATCATCGGACTCACTCTGAGAATCATGAGCATTTCATCAAGCTATCTTTAGATTCAATAATTACTCATTTCTTAATTACAAAGCTTGATCACTCTACTTAAGTATGTAAATGTTTTTGTAAGTAAATAAATGTATGTTTTATGTTTTGTTGTCCTCTGTTGTTAAACATAATACTACTAACATGCTGTGTCAATTCTGGAAATCTTAAATGCGTTGTTAATTTTTTCTTAACCAAAAAAGTCATTACTTACATCAGAATTAAATGTAATTGTACGGTATTAACCGAAGTAAGTAATGATGTTATTTACGAATGATGGAGTCATGATAGGTTCACTGAAAATGAGCTGACTGTAGATATCTATGTTTAAGTGTACCTTACAAAAACTGCATATTATTTGAGTTCTATTAAAAAATAACAGACCTCAAGTTTGCTTATAATATTTCTAAGTTAACAAGGTAATAGAGTTACAGGGAAATAACTAATTACTCGATAATGCAATTAGTTTCTTTGCCCATTAGGAAACATTTAAATATTTTCAAAAACTTCAAACAAAAAAAGTAAATTGAACAATCTTCTTTGATGTTCATTTTGGAAATGTCTTTCAATTTCTCATTGGTTCGTAAGCTCCTTGGATTCGAATCATATTGAGAGAATACAAGGGGTGTCCAGAAAAAAAACCGATCTCTATATTTGAATCGTTACCTAATAAAAATTTGCAACTTTAAACAGATGCATTCGACCTCTATCAAATGCACCTAACTTTATTAAAATCGACAGAGAGAGAGAGAGAGAGGATCTTATATAAAAATTGTTTGTCCAACTTGAAAAATATTCGCTGAAACATAAGAATTGATGAAACAAGTTTATGGTAATGATTGTATGAGTCGTACTCCATCTTGAGGATTTCACTGACGACAAATTCCAGATCGTCAAGAAGTTAGTAATCGAGTTGAATTGTTGGAAAAGGTTCGTGAATTTATTGGTTTCGCATTTACTAAGTTTACATTTGGGTAAAAGAAAAGTACGCATTTTTTCGCGAAAATTAAATTAGAACCAACAAAGTGAACAAATATCTGTTGAAAAAGAGGAAGATGAAAATCAACAAAAAAGGAGCATTTTACGATGATATCTCAGAATAATATAATAGATCAAATAATACTTACGATTTTACAGATTATAATTACGGCAAATATTATATATTGTATATTATTTATACTTATTGTGCAAGGCCTATTAAAATAAATACTATAAGCATTTGTGAAGACAGAAAAGATACTTGCTATGATGAGATCATCCAAATCGATAAAGCTACATTATATATTTATAACATACTTATATATAATATATATTATATTTTCATTAGCTCACCGGGATGAATGTGTAGTACAGTATAATATGAGAAATAAAATGGTAAGGCTTTGTTGATAATTTTAAAGTTCTTAACTTTTCTTCAAAATCTTTGTCGTCCCCTCTAAGTAATCCTCTTGACCCCAATACAACAACCCGAAATGTCAACGTACTGTCTAATCCTCGAAACAGTTGTTAAAGTCAATTCCCGGAATAGTCTTCAATGCGCGTAGCGATCCACATTTAATGTCCTCAATTGACTTAAAATGATTTCTCCTGAGTGGTCGTTTGACTTTGCTGAACAGCCAGATTCCGATCTTTCGGTTTATATGGCAGCTATATGCTATAGTGAGCCGATCTGAACAATTTCCTTCGATATTACATTATTTCTATAAAAAATAACTCATACCAAATTTCGTGAAAATATATCGTCTAATGAGGAAGTTTCTTATGCAAGCATTTACTCCGATCATTCTGTTTGTGTGGCAGCTATATGTTATAGTGGTCCGATATCGGTCAGTTCCGAAAAATGAGCAGCTTCTTGAAGAAAAAATGGCATCAGCAAAATTTCAAAACGATATCTTAAAAACTGATGGGCTAGTTCGTGTATATAGAGATGGACAGACGGACAGATACTGATCATTTATATATGCATATACTCTATAGGGTCTCCAACGGTTCCTTGTGGGTGTTACAAACTTCGTGGCAAACTTAATATACCCTGTTCAGGGTATAAAAATGCAACAGTGAAGGGTATTATAGCTTACGAGCAGAAGGTAGTTAAGGGGTCAGTAGGGTAATCTTTTCTCAAAATTTTTTTTTTTCATTTTCTGTTCCCTTATACCCTTAGAATTAATGTAGAAACCCACTTTGCCATTGGAAGGTTTCGAAAAAGGCCTAAAAATAATAATACCGCTCGACGTTCGGAGCGCTCGGAGTGCACAACTCAAACTTTAAACGCGTTTTTCTCAAAACACAATTTTTTAAAAGTTTTATTGTATAATAAAAATTTCCATGAAAAAAATGTCAAAAAAGCGGGCCAGATTACCCTACTGACCCCTTAACGTGCTTTCTTGCTGTAGTTTGCTTTTACTTTATTGATGTCATGAAGTCTAATTAAAACTGAAAGTTCAAGAAGTAGTAAACTGATATTCAAAAAAGTGCTTTTTAAGTTACCGGCAAAAAAGCTTTTTAAAAGCTTTTCACCAACAATGCTGAGTTCATTTAGAAACGATATTTGTTTGAACGTACATACACATCAGAGAACGTTTATCATAGACAGAGAACGTTTATCACGTTCTCTGCAAGCTTTTATGCTACCATCGAGTTTATTGAACAAATCAAACAACAAATTAGAACAAAAAAAATATTATTTGTGTAGAAATCTATTTTTCATAATTCCACATCAAATGATATACAATTAAAAAATAAACTAAATATGCTTGAACTTATTTGTACAAATATTGAAAAACATTATTTTCTTTCAGAAAACATGGCAACCATTTCCTTTTATTATAATTTAACAGAAATGCTATACCACAACTATTCGTTTTTTATATTTTTTATTAAATTAAAATAAATTATTTTGTAAATATTCACAAAATATTAAAAACTATTTTTACATACATTTTTGTTTACATTTTGATTTCAGCTTGTTAAGGTGAAAGGAATGTCGAAGTACGTCAACTGAAATGTCAAAGTGACATAAGAAATATCCTTTTCGAAGTAATTTGACTATGGACAAGTGAATACGGGGAATTCCTGCCGTCTGTCAAGTAATGCTTCTCCGGTGTAAGTAATAGAGAGAAACGCCCGCATGAGTGAGAGAGCGCGCTACAAGGCTTTGAATGCGCATGTCTGACTTTTATAAGGATAACCATTGCACTAAGCGTAGTAAATTGCTGCATGCTAGAGCAGAGATGAACATCTATCAAATCTAATGCTGCGTATGTAAATCTTCTACTATGTATGTACATACATACATAAGTACTTATAATGAGTGTCGATTATGCCAAGTTGCGGGAGAGTTAATAATTTAGTAAGATGCTCTTGCATTAGGGTGCGACATAATTTGATGTTAATATGAATTAATTGAAATAAAAATAGTATATAAACTAATTATATAAAATTAAGTGGTTTTTGTGGACGTGGACAAATTTTTAATTTGTAAAATCATTAGGGTTGAGAATATTTTTTTTGTTAATTTGGTATGCTATTAGGGCTATTTAGTGAATTATTACATAAATCACACAAAATAATGTTTTTTTTTGTTTCTTTAAATATAATATTGTATAAAAAACCGAACCATTAAATATCGTTTGAGCTATTTTGTTATTAGAACACTTGAGGGCCACCCTTATGTAGTACATACATACTATAGATACATTGAATTATATGCTCAGTATGAGTTATGCGTGTTATAGGAACTTGGTAAATGTTGTAGACTCAATGCACAACAGGCTAGAGCAAAAACAACAAGTATACACATATGTAGTGACGGATTCAAATATGAACACGAATTGAGTGACAAATGATTAAAAGAGAGCGTATTATATTTAAGGAAGCTATAAAATAGTGTGAATATTTTCCGTTATTTTCAAATATACTAAAAAAACTAAGAACACAATGTTACGTATGGCAGGTATTTCACATTCAAAACTTAATATTTATTTAAAAACAAAACTACAGTAAAATGCATGGCATTTGATTATTCATAAGGGGGGTAAGAGTGAAACTTTGTCGACAGTAAAACAAGATAACAAGTGCTTAGAAGTTAACATTGATGTGTGCGGGATCGTTGATCACGTGAGCCTGCTCCTCAGGATAGCGGATGGATTGACCGGGCAAGCGTTCATATTGAGCTGTGGAATAAAATGGTGATAATGTAAAAGATTATAACTCTCTAGCTTGTTGAAAATACTTACCAATAATCTGTTCTTTGATGGCATCGATGTTTTGAGCATAAGCCAAGCACAAGAAGCAGGCGGCAAGCACGAATACAATCTGAAAGAAAATTATTTATATATGTATTTTCGTTATTATGTTGGACATCGAAAGACAGCAAGGAGAAGATAAAAAATACGAACTTAAATATAAATTAAAATTTTTTTTTATAAATGTGTTGGTAACTTTTTTGCAATCTTTTGAAATTAATTTGAAATTTTTTGTTTATTTAAATATTTAATTTAAAAATTAATTATTTTTAAATTTTTTGTAAAATGTGATATCAATTATTTTTATTTCTAATGTTTGTACATCTAAACATTTTATTTTTATAAAAAGTTTAAATTTGTAAAAACAAAAAAAATAATTAAATACTTTGTTTTGTAAAAAAATCAAAAAAAAAATAAGCTTCGCATTTGATTTTTGCTTAATTTTATTAATTTTTTTTGCTTTTTATAAGTAACTAAAAGTAATAACTTTGGTTTAAGTAAAATAACTTGAAAATTCAAAACTTTTTTTTTTTTAATTTTCAATAACTGTTTTCCTTTTTACTTTTAACAAATTATTCAACACTTCTTATAAACATAAATTTTTTGATTTAGATTTGTAGATTTAGTAAAAAATATTAATTAAAAAATAAAATAAACTAGTTACTTTGAAGTTGGAATATTAAAAAAATGCTTAAAATCTTGTAATTTTTTACGAAATTTTGAATTAAATTACTGGTGAATTATTTTATTTTATTTTAACTTTTATGAGTGATTAATGGTAATAAATTTTAGATAAAAAAAATTATTTGAATTTTTCAATATTTTTCTTGAACAAATTTACAACTTTAACACTTTTCTTTTTTTAATTTTTTCCAAGACTTTTATTGAAAATATTGCATACCACTTTGTAAAAAATATGAATATAGATTTTATTAAAAAAAATGTTTTTTTTAATTATTATCAATTAATTTTAACTTTCTGTAATTTTATGAAATTTTTAATTCAATTAATAATTAATTATTTAATATGTTATTTTTA
>NC_052501.1:9397679-9421172 GCF_016617805.1 Bactrocera tryoni
GTATTTAATTATGAATTTCTTGTAATTTTATGAAATTTTGAATTCAATTTATAATAAATTATTTAATATTTTATTTAAATAAAAAATTAGTTTGAATATTTAAAAAATTTTCTCGAACAAATTTGCAATTTGAACATTTTTTATTAAGTAAATTTTATAAAAAAATAATTTACCAATTAAAAAAAATTATTATATTGTGCTCTTCCGATCTAAGAACTATTTTTTATTTTTAAGTTCTATTAATTAAAACTAATTTGTATTTTTTTAAATTAAATGTTTTTTAATTATCTTTTTTTTATTTGCTTTCAATTAATTCTATAATTAACACTAGAAATTTTTTTTATTTTTAAATTTTATATGTATGGTATAAAAATAAATCAAGACACTGTATATTAACACAATTTAAATTTTCTTTAACTCAAATTATTTATCCTCACAAAGCTGAAATTGTAAGTTCACAGTAAAATAAATAAAAAACTTTTGCTTTTATTCTTCAAATTATCGGGTTTCCTTTAGCTTACCAAGAATTTCATTGTGGCTGTTTGATTTTTTGTACTTTCGCTTTGAGCTTAGAATGTTTACTAATAAATTCTCCGCGGCTGAGCTGGATTTTTATACTCCCACTGAAACACAGAAATAGGAACAAAACAAAACTCGTTTGTTTTGAATCTTAGAACAATTCTTGAGCTGACTTCTGCATTTTTGTTATTCATTTTTTGTTGTTGTTCGGCAATGTGAACATAAATCAAAGGTATGTGTAAAATGTTTTCTGGTGATTGCTTACGTTCCCACTTCTTTTTGGCAAATCATCATCGAACATATAAATTTACATATATAAGGGCCTTTTCATTATTTTTGTAAATAAATATTCAGAAATAGGTCTTGTTTTGATTGTCGATAATCATTAGCAAAAATGTTGTAAAAAATTTATGCAAACAAAGTGCTTTCGTTCATTTTGGGAAATGTTGTGCTCTTCTCAATCTTACTTCGATCCGGATAGGTTCATTTAACATGCAAGGGTAAACCAACTCGAAAATTATTATCCCTCGATTGGAACAACCTTTTTACACTCGTGTGAAGTTTGATCTCTATTTGTCAATTAATATGTGGATGACAGCTGTTTGTTTACGGCGTGAAAGGTTTGTCCGACAATATTTGCCATAAAAAAATTAACAAGGGGTTTTCTTAAAATTTTGTGTTTTTAATGGAGTTACATCTTCTGAATTGTTGAAAATGTTGCAGAAATGTTTTAGGGAGTCTACTTTATCATGAACATAAGTGAAGTCGAGCACTTCATTCAACTCTGTAACTTTAAAAAAGTTAAAGAAAGAGTGGTTGAAAGTCTTTTTGTTGGCTTGAGAGAGATAATCTTAACTTCTCTTATCGATCAACTCCACGCAGAGGTCGCAAATGGAGCGTTAAGCGATAGAAGAACGTGTCATCATTATAGAACAATACTTTGCAGACCTTGTTCAAAAATTGCATGCTAAATATAGTTGGATCTTCATTAACTGTCAAGGTTAATTGAAATGACAGCAAATTTTAATTTTGCGGAATATTGGATTCAGCCTTGGCATGCTTATATTAGCTCAGGACTTTATTTTGGGGGCCATAATAAAGATTTGAATATGTGAAAACGTAGTTTTTTTATCAGTCCGAATCAAATCAGATTAAGTTTAGAAAAGTAAAGGTGGTGGCAATATCGGAAATATCGGTTCAACCTTATCCTGGAGAACGTTTTAAGAAACCTTTGTAATGCCAACTACTTTTATCAAGGGGAAAAGTCCTCTGGTCACGCACTTGCTATTCGTACTCTAGCAGACGGAGCCAAAGAAGTACTTTACCCTGTGGAAGTTTTTCTAAATGCTTAAAATGAAATTTATTGATATATAATTTCAGATGGAGTTGCCTTTATTATGAAAAGGTGACCATAAAATGTCACGAGACATATGAAAAGATTGAAATGTTTAATGAAATCTTCAGGAATGTATTGAGAAAGTTTTCAGTTGGGTCATATTTGTTGGTATAGAGTTTTTTTGTGTGAAATTGTAAAAAGTTAAAGAAAGCATTGCCGTGAAGACAATTTGAGCAAATTTTTCAACATTTATGACAAGCCTAAAGCAGTTAGCTTGTTTTACGCTGTTGTACTAGGTGAGCTTCTTTAGAAACTAGTCTACACATATGTAATAATTTCACTGAGTTAAATTTAAAACTGTCAATTAGGTTAGGTTAACCTGGTAGGCCAAGAAGCCACGCATAGACCTGTTTGGTCTTTTGCGGTACCTGAAGGAGTTTAGTTGCTAGGTCCCATAGGAGTAGTCATCTTTTAGGATGCTTGCGCTTGACGCGAATTTTAACAGATTCTGCGGAGGAAGTATCGATAGTGAGATATTTCCTCCAGTTTATCATACCGTGGGGGCCCCAAATACTTACAGCGTGCAGCCAATGCGGGGCATGTGCACAAGACCTGCTCTAGACATTTCCTGCAATCTTCTCGATTTGTCAGCCAGATAGTGACCAGTTAGTATTCCTGTCATGTTCCTACAGTCTCTTCTATCGAGTGCCAATAGGAATTTTGTGTACTTCCGATCTACCGTTTTGCAAAACTATCAACTAGTTTTATAAATAAACATTTCTCGCAGTGTATTTAATATATTCACTTAGCCTCTGAACGGAACTTGCTAGTTCACTTTCGTTGGCCAGACCGAAATCTAAAAAATTGCTGGCAACAAAAGAAAACGTTATGATCCGCGACGTAATTAGCATAAATATGTATTAAGCATATATTTTAGTCGGCTTATACTTTAAATGCTAAAATTTATTTATTTTCAATAATAATTATTTTTAATTTTGAATTTAAAATTAGTTTAAGAAATGCTAATTGGAAGAGAAAAAACTATAATGACGATAAAATGCTGAAAGAAATACCGGAACATAGCAATACATACCTGTCCCCTAACATGTTTGTATGTATGCATGTAGAAATGTGTCTGCCTGTGACGCGCATATTTAAAAAATTCGAAAATGTAATCGAACTACTTTGACAATGCGTAAAACCCTATTTTACTATCGCACTTTGCGTTGGTGGTTAGTTGCTAGAGCGCAAATGTGGATTAAAGCAGGGGTGGGCCCACATTATGAGGCGCTCAAACGTACTTACCACCCTTGAAATGTCCCACTATTATTCACAACACCCTCAGAGAGAGCGCAGCATCAATTTATGCGCGCTTTCTCTCTCTCGCGCCGCTCTCGCCAACTGCCACTCGCTTATGATGCCTGTGCTTTGGCAAGCGATCCGCTCCGGTACACGGAGGCTGGATAGCTGACTTAACGGCCTAACTAACAACTAACGGCCTGCTTTGCCTGCCTGTTTGCCTGCTGCCAGTTTTGCGGCTGTCTGTGTTGGTCCATACGCAGATGGAAAAGTCAATTTTTCATCACGGCGCAGCGCGAAGGGTGTTTTTACTTGAAAATCGAAAATCCATTCACGTTAAAATCTATTGAACCGCGATTTATATACTCAAAGCAGACGTAATTTAAAGATTATGGACAAAACCGTTAAGCGCAGCGCATAAAAATCAATAACGAAATTTACCAAAATCTATATACAAAAGAAAAAGATTCTGCGTTTACTGTGTGTGCGTGCGTGCGTGTGTGGTTTTTTTTCTGGTGTGTGTCGATTTTGTAATTCGGAAACGCGATGCGAACGCGAGCATGAATTTCGTTTTACGCCTTTGGCTGCAGTCGAAATCGACGATTGGCAGCACGCGCTGACGCCGACGTCAACGCCAACGCTGACAACGACATCCACAAACCAATCGTATACATGTCAGGACAGGCAGCAACGCCGGCAGTGAAAGCGACAGCGGCCGAGGCAGCCCAGTAAACGGTGTGTAAGAAGTGGCAAAGTGGAGTTGGCTGTGCGCGCGCGCTTGTGTGCGTGTGTGTATGTGCGCGCAAATCTGTGTGTGAGAAAATTTTATCGGAATTCGGAGCGTAGAAAAATCTATTGACGGAGCGCGTGGTGTTTGTTCCCCAGTCAAGCGAGTGCGAGCAGATTTTCGAAAAAAATTCAATGGGTAAATTACAAATGATTGAAAAGTTTTTCATTTTTAAAGCCGAAAAATAAGTGCAAAAACGAAATAAAGTGTGTGGGCGTGTATATAGAAATAAAAACAAGAAACTGAGCTTAACTTTAACGTGTGTAAGGAGAAAACGCTTAGCAGCAAGCAGCGCCGCGTCAGCTGCCGCGTACGCGCACGTAGCCGCACTGGGGCACTCTAGAGCTAGCGCTGCTTATGTGCGCTTACAACAAACGGACGCTGTGAAAATTTGTGCGAAAAACTATATTTTTATTTAAGAACCCCCCAACTGTTGACGCGCCGCCAGTTAAAAATTTCAATATCAGCCTCCTTAATCTTTATTAATTTATTAACATAAAGCTTCTACCACTCATTATTGGTTATTAGTTAAAAAAAAATCATAACCTTCGCTCATAAGTAGCGTTTATTGCGTTATTTATTCTCGTTGCGGTCCATTGAGTGGCTAAAGTGTTTATTGACCCATTGTTTCACATATTGCTGAGCGAGTGCTCCAACGCATCACACACACCCCCGCACACATTTCTTCACAATCACTCACCTCACACCACCACAAACACACATCCACCTCCACCACACACACACCCCGCCCCCACACTTTCGCTCACTTGTACACATATCGCAGGCCATCAGAACGTGATTAGTTGCCCTACCCCTTTTTTGGCACAGAAACAGGGTGTATTGCACTCGAACGTGTCGCTTGTAATTATCGCCATGCATTGTTTGGGTCCATTCGTTTTTTAATCAGTTAACGGTTTTATTAAATCATGTCGGCCTCTTTCGTTTTCTTTCTCTGATAGTTTTTTGATATAGTTTTTAGTGCCTAGTTAGGCCTTCAGTTAACTCGAATCTCAGGATTGTTGTGAATATCAGTTTTAATACGGTAATTTGTGGTTATACTTCGAGTACTTGAGATGTCTTCTCATAGATTCCTTCGGTCGTTCTGATGCAGTGCGAAAATTGCTAGTTTCAATAGACTTGCCAAGAAGTAGCTTGTGTAACGTTATACATTCAAGATCATATCATATCATATTTGAACCGGACTGGTTGTTTTTGTTGTAAAGACAGGTCCGTTCCGGTTACGTAAGCCCGACTGTCGTGGGAGCGGCTGACCCGGACTGGTCAATTTAAAATGCGCACGCATAGCGAATAGATAATTTTTTTTATAGTCCGGGTCAAATTTGATATTAATTGTATTCATTGGAAACTTATTTACATTGCCTGAGTCTGCAAAATCGTTTCGACAGAAATGAGTTTACCAAGACGAAACACGAATTCCTTAAGTAGAAGCAGTTAAAACCACAATTTCGGAAATTTTGATTTTTGCCGAATAAGAGTTTCATCTCATTACTGAAGCTACTTTCTACGATAGTTGAATATGCGTAACTGGAAGAGACCCGAAATTATAATCAACCAAGCACTATTAGCTTTTCATTGCGGGTGTTTTTTACGTGGTGGATCCAGCGTACAACCCTGTGGAGGGGTTTTTCATGTTCTTTAGCTCGTTTTCAAACGGATGTTTTTTGGCTACCTAGAGGATACTTGGTCAAAGACCAGAAGTCGTGAGCTGCTTGAGCCATATGTAAAATAATCGTTTCAGAGAACTACCCTCACTTACGTGAATTTCTACACATGGTTTCATGCTCCACCGGCTTCTACGTCAATAAAAGAGAAGAAGGACTATTCGCTCGGCAGATTTTTCAAACATTTTTCAAAACTTAGACGAAAATACTGAGAATTATGTGGCCAATAACAGTGAATATTCGACGGTTAATGTTACAGACTTGTACTGTGAATTAATGAATGATACCAAGAAATAGCCAAAAAAGATAAGAATCCCTTAAACAACCAAATAAACTTCTAAAACCGTTAGTTTCGTCTTTCAAGTGACTCAAAGGATCAAATGAGAACGTTAAGTCTAAGAACGTATAGTTTTCGACCAATTTAGTCGATAAATTAAATATATAATAGCTCCCATTATATTTCGCTTTGATTATCCCAGTTGTTTGTTATATTCACCACCATACAAAGCTCAGACCGAAGACGGATGCTTTAAAGGGGGAAACATTTTTGATTACTTCTAGTTCTTAACTAAAAGATAATCTAAGCGATTCTGGGTTGTCTGAAATATATTTATATATTATTTATATGTAAAAACTATAAAAAAAAATGTTGACTTCGGCCGCACCCTTACTAGGGGCAATTCTTACAGCATAAAAGGTTAGAAAAGTCTTTATCTTGTCATGAATTGGTCAGTTTGTATGGGAGCTATGTGCTATAGTGAAGCTGAATTTTAAATAAATATCCCAAAGTTCGAGGGACTGGTCAGGGTACAATAAGCTTGAGCACATAGATAACTACGATTGTTCATATTCGAAATACAATTGTTCTGGCTGTTAGGTTGACTCGGATCTTAACGAATATATCCACAGGATTAATTAAAACAAAAAAACCTTAGTAAAGCAGTTGCCTAGGCGATATACATACAATATCCGACTTATAGGAAAAAAATATTTTATTAGAGATTTAGAAATGGATTTAATAGACTTGAAACTAATGCTTTTTTATCAAAGTCTTTTACTAGAAAATTGATCTTATACGCTGATTATGTTAGATTTCTAATTTCTTCGAGATAATAAGAAGTCGTTTATAACCCCAAGCTTGCTCCATCACTCCTAATTAGGTGTACACCATAGGGAAAGAGCGACCTTTAGTAGTTGATAATGCGAAGTAATTACCAGCAGATAAGATTAGTCGTTTTGAAAGCATCAAGTTTTTAAATCTTATACATACCGTTATTTGTATTCAAACAGCGAAAATACACGCCAGGAGGTACAAGTCCACCTTCAAAACAGCAATAGGCTTCACTTTTATATGCATTGTTCTATGTCGTGCTAAGTATTCTCGTTAAATTTAAAGTACTATATCAATAACAATGTGTGCGGAGATGTTGTGAGCACCACTACTATGCGCTGCTAAGCTAATGAGCGCTGCGCTTTGACCAGCATGTATGCATTGACATATGTTTGCATGTGTTCGCGTGTGTGTGTATTCCTACTTTACGTTAGTGGCCTTCAGTTTAACTTAGATAAATATTTTCCTTCAATTAGTAACTGTTAAAAGAGAAAAAGGTCAAATATGAATAATTAAAATGTGCCGTGATGGGAAATCCGCTCACTGCTGCTGCTGACGCCGCGGCTGCCAGAAGCTGAGCTGATTTTTTCCACAGATGTAAATATGCCTACAATACATATACATACAAACATGCATGTGTACATACGAAAATACAAGTGAACAAAGGCCGAAGCACTCACACACACCCACGAACACATGTAGAGGTAAATGTTTAGCTGGACTTCCACAAGCTCAATAAAACGGCGAGGAAAGCAAGTAACGGATGTCAGTGTAGTAGAGAAATTTTTCGTAGATTTTGCGAAATTCAAGCACAAAAGGAAGAAAGTAAAAGACAAAGAGTGCGTGTTATTAAAATGGAACGCAAAGTGGAATAGCTAACAATACGTGTAATAAAAGAAGTGCAGCCAACTTCAAGACGTATTAAACAGAGAGATGCACACACACACACTGACACAAAATAGTTAACAAATGAAATGCAAACGTCAAAACAGTAATGGAACAGAGCCAGCGAGGGAGCGTAAAAGAGAGACAGATTACGCTTAAAATAAGCGAGGGTATGGGACAGAGAGAGAGAGAGAAAGAGAGTGAGATAGTGGCAAGAGAGCGCAGTTAGAGTCGAGGGACTGCGTAGGTGTGCAGCACTACGCCGAAAATTGGGCGTTAATAATTGAAAGCATTGAGCGAAAAAGGACCCAAAGACACGATGGATGGGTAAAGCGCCACGATAAGCTTTTGTGTAATGAAAGACTAACACGAATATGAGTGCCGAACAAACGGAAGCAACATCAAGCAAAGAAATGACAATAGAAAGTGTGGAGTGAAAAAAGGAAGTCGAATAACTGTATGAATGAAATTACTTTAGCTGGTGGTAAAGGCGCTGGTGGTAGTGGAACTTATGTGGATGAATTTAAGTATTGTGAAAATACAGAGTAAATGTCGAATTAAGAGAGAGAAGGCAAGAACTGATGATCGAAGGAAAATAACACAACTGGTTGATATTTAAACTGTCAAATGGAAATATTTTGTTTCTATATTTCGAATTTCTAACTAACAGGACTTCAACTAAAACTTTAAAACCATTTTGATAATACCTGAAAAAATCATTTTTATACAAAAAATAAAACTTAAAAACTGAAATTGAGCGCCGCACAGTGTTTGCAATATACATACTATGTTTCGCATAACTAAGTTTTGGTTAAACTGGGTTAAACTGGGTCTTAACGCCCAGTATTGAACCACTATGGCATGCAGCTGCCATGTTCTTTTGTGCAAAACTTTGTATATTTAAAAATATATCTTCACCGAATTAGGCACAGGTAACGCTACATTAACCAAAGAAAATGTTCAGATTGGACTGATATACCATATAGCTCGTACCAGCGGATCTATCTAAAAGAAGTGCTTGTACGGAGAACTTTATTATTTGGCGAGATATCTTAACGAAATTGCTAATAAATTTTGGCTTAAGTCTACGCTACAATCTCGAAAAAAATTTTTCAGATCGGAGAAATATAGCCTATAGCTGACATACAAATTGAACTGGTACAATCGGTACCAGTCGAGAAAATGCATGAAATGACTAGTGCTGGGCGCCAAAGAACAATGGAGCATCCCTTGTGGACTTGTCCCGCATAAAGGATAACTACTTCTTTTAGACCTTTTAACTTTTTAAGGCTCTATAGGGGTCATACAAACCTTTTATCGAGAGAGTTGATTTAAATTAGAAATCAAAGTGCCAAAAATCATTTAGAAAATGTTAATCCTTTCGGATGTGGAAATTGTCAGTATGAAGACCATTTTCCAAAGGAGGTAATGAGTTTAAAAGTTGAATAAAACCGGTTTGCCGTAGATGGTAGGTTATTTTTAGGGATGATATTCAGTAAAATTGATGTTGATATGTAAGAAGAGAAAAAATAATAGTTATGCTGAAATCTTAACCTTTATGAGTATGAAAAGTATTAAAAGATCTTTCCGCGATAGAGCTTAATGTTGAAAATTTTGTTTAAATTGTAAATTATGTACTTTCGTCACTTATTTGGAAGAACTTTGAAAGTCTCTTTTATTTTCTTATACTTATGCTTATGTTTTACTAATATTCTCAATAAAGCAGTTTCGAAATTCGAAAATCATTAAAAAATACACATTTTTTAAACAAAAATTAATTTCGAAAACTCTATTACAGAACGTATTGCAGTAAACAAGATAACAATAAACTAAAAACACTTTAAAGTACAGCAACAAAAATAACACAACAAAACAATGACATTAAACGAGCAGTGTATAGAAGAGAGCAAACAGAAAAACATTATTAATATATGCCTCAAAAAATATCTTCGAAAAAACTAATAATCATAATAACAACAAACACATCGTCTTCCCAGTGAATTAAATGCACAAATAATTAAATCGAAACACATAATAAATTTAAACTTAAATTAAATCAACAACAAATTTAGAAGCAATAAAACAATTATCAACAATCGAGAACTGAGTGCGGAGAAGTTAAGCTTTTGGAATACTCTGCAAATCAACGCACACAAATTGAGAAGCAATAATCGGCGGCAGAGTAGGTTTCCGAACAAATATTATAAATGCATAAAATTGTTGAGAACGCGACGAGAAACTTACACCGCATTGTGTTTGAGTAAAGCTTGAGTTTTAATGCGGACAGTGGTGACGGTGGCAGTGTGGCAGCGCGGCGATACCGGATGGCAGATAACACAGACCCTCGATATCGTGGGCGGCTCTGTTGAGGCATGTCGTAATGGCCAGAGAGGTAAGTGTGCGATGCTTTTACATGAAGTTGTTTTATGTATGTACTATTAAGTTAAAAATGGACGAATAGGTGAAAACACATTAATGTCGGGTTCCTGACATCCGGAGCACAATTTTTATACTCTTGCAACATGTTGGTACAGAGTATAATAGTTTTGTTCACCCAATGGTTGTATGTATCACCGGAAGGTTTGCAAAATACGCTTCAACAGCCGTCATGACCTCTTTATTTGAAGAAAAACGCTTGCCACGCATAAACCTTTTGAGTTCGGGAAACAAATGGAAGTCGCTGGGGGCCAAATCTGTTGAATACGGTGGATGCTCCAGCAATTCGAACTTTAATTCATGGATTTTAGCCATTGTCAAAAGACTATTGTGACACGGTACATTGTCCTGATGAAAAAGGATGTTTTTCTTCTGCAAACCGAAACTTTTTTTCACGATTTTTTTCCTTCAATTGGCCCAAAAGGTTGCAATAATATTCAGAATTAATTGTTTTACCCGTTTGCAAGTAATCCACAAGCAAAATTCCTCTCGCATCCCAAAAAACTGATGCCATAATCTTCTTGTTAACAGTGTTGGTTCGATCAGCTTATGTGGTTTTAGTTATGACACCTTTAATTTAATCTGATTGAACCTTATAATCGTTTATTTGCTCCAAAAACTGCCACCATTTGAAAGAATGAATTCTTTCTTAACAGTGAATGTGTCTCTCTCATTCTTAAACCCCTTACTCCTACCGTTTCAAACACTTTTAATGCCGGATAGTCTGCTTTCACTCAGAAAACGCCTAGTCCCTGTGTTTTGATCTAGATTCATCACATTCACTAATGGAGCTATTTGGATTTCAAGTTCAATATTGCTGTTTTTCTTTTAACCAGTTCCAATATATTTGACATTTTCAGGTTTTCAAAAAAATAGCAACAATAATGTATCGACATATGTATAGTATGTATATAATATGAACAGAAAAAAAATTCCATAATATGTTGGATTTATAATTCCTTGATTCCATTTAAAATTATTGAAATTATTGCTGGTATGAATAAGTCAATGAATTCGTTTAGGAAAAAAACTTAATAGGTTATTGTTATTTAACTAGCTTATTTCATACAAGTACAACAATATATATTAAAAATCTTTCACCTAACAAAAAAAACAATCTCAACGTTATCTGTTAGAATCTTGACTTTACGATTTCATTAGTTGCTATACAATCACATCATATTTCATAGTTTTTATTATCATTCAATTTTTGTTAAACAAATATGCACTCAAGAAGCTTGTTTCGAACCCATTTCTTTGCGTGAAACCTGCTTTAGCCGGCAATTTGGTTTGAAAGCCGGCAACCGGATGAGATGTTTTGTTGTGAAATACTAATTGATCGGCGCCACTAGATAACAAGTTTAAGAAATGTGATATTGAAAAGAATGTGAAAATTTAAATTCAAAAACATTTCCATGGGTGACAGTTTGCATATAAAAAAACAAGTTCAGCCTTTACGATCTCTTACGTACGCACCAGACTGAGCGAGTTGTTTTCAAAATTTGAAATCAAATGGGATTGACCGCAGTTATTTTTAGCTTTTGAAAGGAACTAGTTGTGTACAAAATATGGGATAGTCTGGAAATTCCAAAGGCTCATAAATAATTGAATGAAGAATATTTGCAAATAATGTTTTTTTATTGACTAAGAATTTGCGTCGGAGTGTTGTAATTTCGAAAATTTATTTTCTCAAAACACAATAAATAATACATAAATAACGTAAACATAGCCATGTTAGCTAAATGGTGTGGCTTTGACGTATCACACTCTAATATATGGAGCGACGTTTTTAGAGGGATGGGACGATGCATGGAAAATTACTACTACTACGTTTATTTGTTTTTTTTTTTTTTGACGTTTCGCATTTGGACGGAATTTAAATTTTGATTAACGTTGACAATATATTTAGTTTGTATTGTACAATAATGCCGTCAGCATAAATGTCAAACTGATCAATGTTTAGAGAACTTCTTCCAAATTTATATTCTAAAAAATTAGAATATTTTGACTTTGTGTAATCGTCTTCCAACATTTTAAAAATGTTTTTTTCCGAAACTTTGTTCTTAGAGTCGGTGAGGAAAGTTTTTCGGAACCAGCTAGACAGATCGTTGACATGTTTACACTACCTTCTTATATATACAAGTATTTGTCAGATAATGATCGAAGAAATAACATTTTTGATAGCAATTTCAATTTAGGCCACGCGATTAGAAAAGTACATTCAATAAATATATTATAACTTAATATTATTTTTTAAATACATAAAATGCGGCTTGAAAAAATGCACAAAAAACATTTGTTTTCGGTCTTGCAATTGGCTTAAGAGGTTATATTAAGTACCAACTTAACATTATGCTTTTGTGAAATTAGTTTTACGAAAGTACGGTTTTTTGTATTGGTAGATCTGGTAGTAAAATTTGAAATTCAATTATTCTCTAAATTGCTTATGCTAGTCGCGGTTATGTTACGTTAAGTTAGATTACGTTACGTTACGGTAGTGAAGTTTGAAATAGGGCTGAAATAAACTCTAAATTCCTGTAGACAGCTGTGCTTATGTTACGTCGAGTAAGACTATGTTATGTTAAGTAAAATTATACCACCTTAAGTGGCTTTAAGTAAAGTCGTGCTAAATTAGGCTATGCCAAGTAAGACTATGTTACGTAATGTTAAGTAAAATTATTCCACCTTAAGTTGCTTTAAGTAAAGTGGTGCTAAATTAGGTTATGTTACGTTAGGTGAAATTAGTTTAAGTTAAATAAAATTATTTTAAGTTACGTTGCTTTAGGTAAAATTGAAGTAAAGTTGTGCCAAGTTAGGTTATATTACGTTAGTTGAGATTGTGTTACGTTGCGTTAAATTAGGCTGTGTTATATTACGTTAAGTAAAACTATTTTCAGCTAAGCTGTAGTAAGTACATACATGTTGTAAACTGTCTAACAATTAAACATAGTTTGGCGTCTATTTAAGCTTTATAAAGTCCTCAGTGACTCTCCCTCTCTTTAGCAGTTGTAGAAATCTTGCTCCATACTTAATACTGAATCCTACTAACCCTACAATACATTATAATAGCAACAAATGCATCAATCCGCTGTTAAACCCTCAGTCGCCTAACAGCAATGTTAACTGAACAGCTACCGTTGCTAACATTGCTTGAATTGCATTTGTGCCATTATTTACGACTTTTCAGCGCTAAATAACGGCGTGCAGTTGCACAATAACCGACAATTGAGCAATCGTACGCTGCGAGTGCCGTAGTTCGGAGATTTGGGCGCAGCTGCTGAGCAACGGTTTAGTTGGCAGCATAAAGCTTGTACGCTTGCCATGCCAGGTCTTGTGATGAACTTATCTACGTTAGCCTTCAGCTGCTGCTACGGTAAGCGAAATGTTGCGATAATTTACAGTTACACTGCTGCTGCGCGCATTAACGGCCTGACAGTGACTCGGCCAGCCGTTAATGATAGGCGTAATGCACGTACATATTTATGCATTTTTGAATATATGTATGTATCAATATATGTATGTATGTATGTATGTATGAGTGTGTCTATGTGTGTGACAGACAAACGTCGCTGCATCTTGCATGTTGCGAGCGTGAGTGGATTTGAAGAAATAACACTCAGCGCCTCCATTCTGCTGCTGTCTTTCATACTCACGATGTCTTTTGCCAATGAAATCTTCGCAACACCACTCTCATTATGCACCGTTGCATTGTCTGTGCAGCTGCTGCTGCAAGTTCGCTTAATGATTGCGGGGTGCGGTGTGGTTTGGCTGGCTGCTTGGCGTTAATGCAGTCGAGCATTTGTGGGACACTGGCAGCGTTCGAGTGACTGACTAGCTTTGACCTAAATATCTGCAGGGGGAGGTGGTGCTTTGCATGTGGCAAGTATGTGTGTGTGTGTGTGTGTGCAGCACACATTACCTTTCTACTTAAGAGAGGGGTACACACTATACATGTACATATGTATAGCACAGTGATAAATATGTGTCAGTATATGTTCACACGCATTTATGCATATGTATGTATGTGTGTGTATGTATGTATGTGCTTGTGTGCGTGTACAGCGCTTGCTGCCTTACAAGTTCGCCGTTTACTACAGCTGTTTCTGCTGTTCGTATACAACTGCAAGTATTTGTAGTTGTTGTTGTTGTTGCTGCTGATTGCGCTTTTGTTGTTGTCACAACGCCAGCAACGATTTGAATTCCTTTCACTTTGGCCCATATGAGGATTTCGTCTTGCTGCTAAAGTTTTCCTTTGTTTATGTCGTTGCCATACATTTTGGATTGTTTGTCATTTTTTATATAATTTTTTTTGTTTTTATTTTATTTTTCCTTAAATTTTTGTTAACGTTGCGCTTGTTGTTATTGCTCTTAACGGTTGAGTTGTTATTGCTCTTAACGGCCGAGTTGTTATTGTCCTTGCTGATGCTGTGTTTTGTTGTTTTTTGCTTATATATATTTTATTGTTGTTGTTGTTGTTGTACTCAGCTGTTAGTTGTCATATGCTCATAAATGTTGTGGCAATCTCAGTAGATAATTTCATAGTTGAGAATTTCGTAAAAGCAACAACTTACAACAACTACAACTGTGTGTATGTAGCAATGAAATGTGTTTGAGTAACACAGTTTGCATGGCTGCTTGTATGTATGTATGTATGTGTGTTCGTGTGTTACCGCAGCAATTCAGTTGAAACTAAATTCTTTAATATTACATTTCCTAAGTTGTTGTTTTTTCTTAATATAAATTTTTTTCCGTTATATGTAGATATATAGGCGGATATGTGGGCTCATATGGCTGCGGGTTTGTCTGTAGTGGGCTAATTTAGTCGTCATGTCGTGAGTTTATTATTTCATATGGCGAAAATACCTTTCTCGCTCACATTTCAGTTGTAAATTCTTCACATATGATATGATAGCATATTATTAATGTTGTTCTAAGCATAATTCCGGAAATATTAGCTCCGCTTTTTATGCTTTTTTAATAACTTCTTGTGATTACTACATATTTGAGTCCGAAGTCTGAATGAATGCACAGCAAACCAGCAAATAAATGTATATATTTATATAGCATCAAGCGTATAGTTCTCATTTCCCCTTCCCCTGCGGGTACTGCGTCGCATTATTTCAGAGCTGGAGTGTTTTCGTCCATTAGGCCAACATGACCTAGCCAGCGTAGGTCTCTTAATTCGCTGAACCATGTCATTGGCGTTGTATATCTCGTACAGTACCATCGACTGCGGTATTCTCCGTTGCAAATGCGCAAAAGACCATAAATCTTCCGTAAAACTTTTCTCTCGAAAATTCGTAAAGCCGACTCAGTCGGATGTTGTCATCGTCCATGCCTCTGCAGGACGGAAATAATGGGTGACTTATATAGTTTGGTCTTTATTCGCCGATAGACCGAAGTAACACCTGTTGGCACTTCGATGCTGACGTTGTTGGTGTTAAGACTGCTTCCAAGATAGACGAAATTATCTACGACTTCGAAGTTATGACTGTCAACAGTGACGCCAAGTCGCGAGTGCGACGATTGTTTGTTTGATGACATTACATTTTTCGTCTTGCCCTCGTTTACTACCAGACCATTTGCCTCGCTTCTTTATTCAGTCTGGAGGAAGCAGAACTAAGGACGCGAATGTTGAGGAAAACGTTATCAATATTATCGGCGAACGCCAGCAGCTGTAGACTCTTATAGAAGATGGTGCCTTCTCTGTTTAGTTCCGCAGTTCGAATTATTTTCTCCTGGAGTACACTGAAGATGTCTAAACCTCACACGGCTCGGGGAGGAGATCCTTCCCGATCCTGACGGAATTGTTGGGCTTTGAAATCGACGAAGAGGTGGTGTGTGTCGATTCTCTTTCGACAGGTCTTTTCCAAGATTTGGCGCACTGTGAATATCTCGTTAGTTGTTGATTTTCCAGGCCTAAAGCCCAGTCAGTTTGTTGACAGTGGGCTTTAATCTTTCACACAATACAAATACGCTGGATATTTCACCGCCATATTTGAATAGCAAGTGAATGGCGCTTAGAGAACTTTCCTTCTGGGAGTTGATTATACCAAGTTGAAAATCCTTATACATACGGGCATAACGTTGAAACTGCTTTGCCGGATCAACTTCAAATTTTTGGAGAATATTTCCAAATATATGTACATTCGATATTTTGTAGATATAATATCGAATTTCGCCATCTTGAATTTGTCTACCAAACATTTCAGAAATTAAATGCCTATTTGTCTGAAGTTAAGAACGGTTTTAAAAAATAATGTAAAAATACGTATGTATTAGTGAAATCGTTTGTTGTCAAAATATATTATAAGATCGGTAAGCCTCATCAGAAAAATGACCATGTAAGTGAGAGATGAGACCCAAAATTGTAGTTAGATGATCAAGCTTTACAATGATTATGTTATCAACATGACAATCAGGTTAAGAAAAATAGTTTTCTGATTTATAGACACAGTCTTGAGCGAATGGCATAGCCTAGACATCTTGATGTTGTTTAGGGTAGTGTGGTGCTAATTCAGGCAGCATTTGATGGGTTTCAGGCGTAGCAGGTGAGTTTGTACCTTTCATACTTCTAAAACTGAAAGCATCTTCGATTTGTTCCAAAATATAATAATAATTACTAAAAATCTGCGACTAGCAATGCTTTCAACCTCAAATTACATTCACACATACCCACACATGTGTGTCCTTGAAGTTCGGCGCTCAACGGATTACGCCAATTTCGGTGACACAACATCATCGACGATGTTAAATGTTAGAAACTATTTGAATACATGAATTTCATATGTTTGCATGATAACTTTTTATGTTTAACAACTACACGCTGAGCACTCGGCCATAGTCTCCGTGACCCATGAGGAAGATATGCATTGAAACCTTTGAAATTAACCGACAATGGCAACTGAATAACTACAATGGCTTCGCGGGTTGTCGCTGATGTGCGCGCTGCTGCTGTACGGCTGCTCCGCTGATGGGCTGATGCGAGGTTGGAAAATTGGAACTTGAACAGAACCAACAGACACTCCCAAATGCACGACGACGACAACGACAACCACGGCGACGATGATTGACCGAGCGGGCAAAAAATCAAAAAAAAAAATTAAAACAGATCAGTTGCTGAAATTATAAAAAAAATGGAAAGAATTGAAATACAACAGAAAAATAGCAATCACAAAGCAAGCAAAGGTGAAGGGGTGAGGTGAGGGGGTTCACACCAGAGCATGTAAAATGCGAGCTAAATAAAAGCGAATTAAGAAACATGCAAAAAATTAAATAAAAACGCATTGCTTCTTTTTTAATTTTTTGGCGAACACAGCTTCGATTCGTGATGCGAACAGTTGTTCAAACAGGATGGGGGTGAGGGTGAGGCATCGGCAGGTAGGAAGATGTGCGACATGATAGTGTGTTAACAGCGTTGCACAGACACACATACACGCATACATACAGACACAAGTGCATACAAATGAACATAGCGAGACACACTTCACTTTCACACAGCCTTCAAAAACGTGGACGCGGGGAGGGCAGTGCAGCAGCAGCGGCGGCGGTAGTTGCCGAAGTAAAATTGGGTCAAATCTAATGCTGTGCCGAACAAAAGCGATGATGACAACAACTGCGCTGTGTGTGTATGTGTGCGGCAGCGAGTGTATAGCAGAGAAATGCAGCGCAGAGCAATCTAGAGAGGAGCAGAGTAGAGAAGAGCGCAGCGCGGAGGTGAAGGTGTTGTGCTGAGTGCAAAATGAATATCCGCCTCGACTACGAGGAAGACGAATTGACGAAGTAAGGCGATGCAGTTTCTGTGCTGCCACTGTGTTCTGTACAAAAGTAATGTTGTCATCGTTAATTAAAATATTGATTAAATAATTTCATGGAAATCGAACGATGATCTGTTTGATAGCCCTGATTAGGAAAACTATAATTCCAGCTCCGTCAGCTATGCAGTTTCGATCTCTAGAAAGCGAAAACCTATTTTAAACGCTATTACCATATATCCAAATTTTCTTCACTTACTATTATTATAGAATGTACTTTTAATAATATTCTTAGTTAAAACGGTAACTAGTGGTAACGATTATAATCGAATGCACAAATCTCTGCTAGACTCTTTACTGTACTTATCCCCTTAAATAAAAAACTCTCGGGTCAGGGTTAGGTTAGGTTTGAAGGCCGTTCCAGACATCGGATTTGTAATACTGTAAGCAGTTCTTTGTGAAGTAATAAGTAATAAGTAAGTAAGAACTACTGTAATCGATGTTATAAGTCAGCAAAATACAAATTTGAAAGTTTGAGCTCCGTAGTGCTAAGCCTTGATCTCACTAAAGCAGGACAATTAAGGAGGAAGTATTGAGCCACTGCAGCTGGCATCCGGAAGTCCCAACCTTACAGCATATACGCCAATAAGGCAATGACCTATTAGAACTCCACAGCTAAAGCAAAGAGCTTAGTAGATCTCTTACCATCGAACTTGGGCATAAAAGATCTCGCAACAGTGCATGAACTGATGAAGGCTCAAAGCCTGCCAAAAACCCTCGAAGCCCAGCTATCCAGTAGTAAAACATACGTGGGGAGGGCACCGACCCATCCACGGTCTGCTCATACCGGATATATAGTACTTTTCCTTGCCGGTTCATGAGCTCTAAATTTAGCAGTGATTCCAATATGGCCTGGCACCCAGACTGATCTTATTATAAAGTGGTTCAATGTCATTGAAAATGAGGTTAGTTTTTTCTCAAATAAATTGCTATTTTATTGTCCACTACTGCAGCAAGAGTGTTAAAAAAACATAATTACAATAAAAACTTTTCCAATATATCCTAAAAACCAATCTGGCAGCTCCGCACAGAATGCAATGCCGAACTGTTTTAATTCAGTAGCGACGAAGTTGAATGAGCGAACATGAGCGTATGGACCAGCAGTGGCAGTTACACTAACAGCTGGTTGATTCGAGTGCCACACGAGCTTCGCCAACGCGGTGAGTGAGCTGAGCGAATGCACAAACGAGTGCAGCAGCAATAGCTACAACAACAGTGAATACAAAAGCAAACCAGCAACAACACATATGCTCATAGCAATGTTATTGGTATTTCGCTGGCAACCAGCAATGACAACGACAGCGACAGGAGCAACTGCAGCATCCTGCATCATTAACGACGACGCTCTGGCACTTGCGCTGGCTCTTTGCCTTTTTTTTTTTTAACTTTGGCTGCGGTTGTTCTTGCCCGCCTGCTGACTGCTGGCGCTTGCAGTTTGTGTTACTCATTCGTGTCGGACGGAACATCTCGCATCATCACCTCCACGCAACCGAAAAATACTATAACACACCAAACAAAAAAATAAGAAACCAAAATTGCATAAAAAAAAATTACAATAAAAATCCACACATAAAATACTTGCAACTACTACTGACTGATTCGGTATACCTACACACATGCACACATAGTATGCTCGTATATGGGAAAATGGCAGAAATTTTCAGAACTTCAACAAACTGAATGCAAATCGACTCGAAATTATTTACACACACACACACGCGCCCATAAAAAATTAACACATACGAGGAGCAGCAAGCCAAAACGCAATGCAGTGCAGGCGAAGCGAAAAACCATTGCAAAAGCAGCAGCAGTAGCAGCAGCAGCCCTAAAATATGCAAGACTTAAATGGGGCGAAAAATGTTTGCAGTCAATGCACATTGGAGTTCGGGAAAAAGTAAAAGTGATCGCCACGAAGACAGCCACGGCAAGTGTACGCTGATAGAGAAAATTACCAGAGTCTGCTTCAGATGTGCGAAATGGGTGTGCAATATGAAAAATAACGCACAAAAATATGTTAAATGAATGAAATGAATTTTTGTGAAAACGGCCCAAATAATACTTACAGCACAGCTACGCTGAGTATGGCAGCAGCTGTAGGGCGTTGAAGTATAAGAGGTGCAGTCGAAGACGAAAAGAAAATTGAAAGCGAAAAAGTCGTAAGGCAGCGCCTAAATGTATGCTATAGCAATGGCAACCTGGAAGTGAAAGTTCAGGGTTTTACGCTGTCACTGCAGATAAGCGAGGAAATACATCAACGACGACAAAGCAGCGCAACAACAATAACAACAACAACAAAACGAACAACAAAAGCACCACACCAACAATCGCAGCAGGATTATATATAGGGGCACAACAAAAGCAAGAGCATTGGCAATTCGAAATAATACGACGCCAACTAGAGCAGCAGCTAACGGTAAACGTAGCGCACACGGAGGTGTAACATACAGCGCAGCGCAACGTAGTGCAGTGAAGGTGCAGTTACGCAATCTTTTTGGCGCAACAAATTGTTAAAGCGCACAATAACAACAGCTGCTACGCACACAAGCTCATTTATGCTTATATAAATGTGTTCGTATGTATGTATACACAATACATAAACGCAACATATGTAATTTCGGGCTTTAAGCGACATGCATGCGTGCCTGTGTGTGTGCGCACTGCGAAACACACCCTTAAAAATGCAAAAACAAAGCAAAACTCTGAAATGAAAGTGAATGTGGCGGAAATAGTTGAGCGAATAACAGAAAAATGCTAAAGGAAGTTTGAAAAATAAGCGAAATTGAATAATTTTTAAGTTCAAAATAAAAATTTTCGAAAAAAATTTGGAAAAAAAAATTTTTGAAACAAAAACTTCGCAAAAATTTCTGAATTTAAAGAACAAAATATTCGAAAAAGTTTTGAAATTCAAAATTAATTTAAAAAAATTTTGGTGAAATAACGATTAAAAAATATTTTGAAAATACAAATTTCCAAAAAAAAAATTCGAAAAAAAGTTTTGTAAACAAATTCTAAAAATAAAATTTGAAAAAAAATAAAATGTTTCTAACAAAAACTTTTTTTGTAACTAATAAATCTTCAAACCCATAATTTTTGAGCGCCTAGTACTGTTGGGCTTTTCGCCCACGCATACATTCTGTGAAAATGTGCATGTTTGTCATTTGTATGCTCTGCACGGAGAAGCGCAAGGATGCTGACGGCTATGCCAATAAAAGCGTTACAACAATGCCCGTTACGAAAAAGCGTCACAGCACATCGGCCTCCTACTCATCGGCAGTATCCACAACTTCAACCAGTTCAACTGGCTCGACTGGCTCAGCTGCTAGCTGCTCATATGGCCCAGCTATACATGCCACAACAACATTGGGCGCTGCCACATTGATACCATTCGGAAATGCCACATGCAACATTATGGGTGCGACAACAGCACCAGCGCAAGCACTGCCACACACTACACCACCATTAGCCAGCATTAAGTACAATCTCGTGCAGAAGACTGTCTCACCAGCTGTGGTCTTCCAAGAGTTGCCGCCACGTTATCGCGCCTGGTTATAAGCGTTGCATGCGTATTACGAGCGTTTGAGTGATGAAAGTGAAAATAAAATTTAAACTGGAATTTAAAGTGTATGGTGTTGTACAAGGGTGAACAAATTCTGCGAGAAGAAGTAAAAAATACAGTTACTCAAATTAGAGGCGTGTAAAAAATAGAGTAATATATGTGTAAATCCGTATTATTAATGCATTAAAAGTGATAGTATTACAAGAAACAACGTTTTGTGTCAGCAAAGTGTAAAAAAAGGTGTGGGCGCCTAAATGTACGCAAAGTGAAAATCAAGCAGCAAGCAGAAATGGGTGTGTAGCGCTACGCTTTGTTTAACAGCACACATATAAGCATACATGTGATTTGTGCGAGCATTTGTGTAACGTTTATTCGACTTGTGTTGTGCGCCTAAAAGCATGCTAGGCATTTTTAGACGTTTGCAATTGAGCAAATACTGATTGAAATAAACACTCGAACGTAAAGCACCGAAATAGTGCACCAAAAACAACAAAAGGCACAAATTTTCAAACACACGCACACACACGCACAAAGAAGCAATCGCTCATTGCAAACACACACGCATACGAAGAGACACAAAGTGAAAATAAACGAAAGACAAATAATCATTAACATGTAAACGTGACAGCAAAGAAGACTGCAGCAACAACAACAACAACTGCAATAATTGCACAGCGTACAACAACAACAGTAACAATAGCAAATAAAAAGCCCAGCAGCTCTATGGAAAACAACAATAGCAGCAACGGAACCTTGTAAAATCAGCAGCAATAACAACAACAACAGCAGCAGCTCACAAAAAAATCAACAGCACATGAAAAATCAACAACAATGAGAGACAGTCAGCAGTGATTTGTGTGTTCAATTTGTTACATGTCCAAAGCGCACCGAACAGCAGCAGCAACATCATCACCAGCAGCATTTAATTGCATACAAACAGGCGCACATACATAAACATACATTTGAATAATGTATGCATATACACCGAGAAGCACCTCTACAACCATCTGCATATGAGCCTACGTGTGTGTGTATCGGTGTGTGCGAGCGAGCGTTCGACTGCCTGCCTGCATTTGTGTACATTGCCCTGATTATATCACACACGAATGTAGGCCGAAGCTGAGTAGGACTCAGCGTACCACTGCCAAGCCAACAGAACGACTGCCAACAACGATAAAAACAAATACAACAACTAAAAAGAAATACACTAAAAACAACAACAACGGCAACAATAACAATTACTACAAAAATAAACAGGCGAAAGGCGAAAAATTAGAGCAAAAACATTTTAAATTAAAACACAAAAACAGAAAAAAAAACAGTATTGTAAAGTGGCACACATTCAAAATGAGTAGTGAAAATTAAACGAAAATGAAGTGGCAAATGTTGTTAGTGAATCTTAGAAAAAATTAAAAATATTTAAACAAAAATAGTGTTTTAAGTTTAAAAAGTATAAATATTAAACAAAGTTTAAAAAAATCTCTCTATCACTGCCCAAAAAGCTACATTGGCGTGTTTGCGCCTAAAAGTAGACAACAACGAGCAAAATTGTGAGCATGCGGTTTCACAGTAAAGTGTAAGGCAAGTTTCAAATAAACAAAAAAACAACAATAAATAAAAAAAAATATTTATAAAAACTACTTGGAATCATTCACTGCCAACAACAACAAAAACAGCAGCAAGCACTATCACTCTCACATTTGCGGCGCTAAGCAAATAATATTCGGCTGAGCGCTGTCTTTTGGCATTGAATGCAGAAATTATGCATTAAAACAAATAACAACAACAAAAATAAGTAAACAAAGCGCCAAACGGATATTTTGGCTAAAATTTGCAATACTAACTGGGTGTGACGCTGCAGAACAGCAGTGCAAGCAACAACAGCTGTTACAACGAAACTCTCAACACACAGGCAACAACAGTTGGTCAGCGCTGCAGTAGTTGCGACTAAAACAGAAGTAAATGCATGGAAAAGCAGCAGAAGGCGCTTAAAATTTTGAAATGGAAAATAAAAAATTTAATAATTAAAAAAAGTTAAGGACAAAATTAATTAATTAATAAAATTATA